>NW_009935401.1:124861-150993 GCF_000696875.1 Nestor notabilis | reverse complement strand
CCCCTGTGTCCAACCTGGCCTTGAACACTGCCAGGGATGGGGCAGCCACAGCTTCTCTGGGCAACCTGTTCCATTGTCTCACCACTCATAGTAAAGATTTTTTTCCTAATATCTAAATCTCCCCTCTTTCAGTTTAAAGCCATTTTCCTACTACATGTCCTTGTACAAAGTCCCATTCCAGGCTTCTTGTAGGCCCCCCCTTTAGGTATTAGGCTTTTAGCAGCCTTCCATATGGAAAAGCTCCATAGACAGAAAAGATATCATCAAGAGCAGAGTGCTAAGCTATGCCCAAGGAGGAGGCGTTGGGGATCACTATACCACCTCCTGTTCCCAGTTCTTGCTCTACATCCTCTGCTACATGTTGTTCTTATCTTGCACCTTCTTAGGCAGTTGTTCCCAACAGTGGTGCTGAAAGCACTAATCCCTCTCTGAGGATGAAACTGGTGAAGTTCCATGACTGAACATGACACCAGGACTCCCACACGCTCCCCAGAGGCCAGCTGAGCCCAGCCCTTCCAGCTCAGCCACTTCCATGTGCCGCTTCCACGAGTCTAAGGTTTCTAAGAACTGGCTCCAGGTGCTGAGAAGCTCAGGATGCAGCTAAAACATCTCGTGTGGCCTTTAGCCTGCAAGGGCTGAGGGGGACAGGAGGAATTGAGCTGGGGTCATTTAACGTCAAGCCCCTGAGCTTCCCACCTCAGATGAGCTTGGGGAATGCAGCTGTGGGGAAATGACATGGGATTAACGCCTCTTCCCTGGTCTGCAATGAAGGGAGATACAAACATAGAAAGCCTGGTGGTGCAGGCTTCAAAAGCCAGCTTCTGTGGATAGAGGCTAGAGCCAAAGTCACTAACTAAGGTCCTGTTTTCTACTTGGCCAAGGATCTGTTGTGCATCCTTAGTCAAGAAACTGCTCTGTATCATCTGAGGAACAGAGATAAGAGATGAAAAATACTGCATGCATGCAAAGAACTAATTATCTTGGTTCACAAGTTGGCAGGAAGAAATGCAGGTCCTGCCCTTGGTAGGGCAGAAGGTAAGCACGTATGGCCTGCTCTGTGTGAGTTTTTTTGGCTCTGTAATCGTATTCTGCTATCATTAATACTGTACATCCAATCTGAGGCTTTCCTGGTGTTTGGAGTCCAGCCACAGCCTCCTTGTTGTGTACACGAGGTTTTCCCTGGTGTTCTTGATGGCTCAGCAAACTGAGCTGCCTGTCCTGACAGCGTGTTACTCCCTGGGGGAAGAGATTCATCTGGTAATAAATTGCAAACTAAACTCCTAGTCATATTTGCAGGTTCGGTTGCTGGGACACTAAATGAAGGCTGCTACAAAGGCTTCTGGAGAAATGTTTGCAAAGAAAATGGAAAGGATTGAGTCAAGCAAGACCACATTACACCAGAGCTGGGTGGAGGTGAGGTGCAAACCACCTGCTTATGACATTATATCAGTTTTAAGTACCAGGTCTCAAGCAGACACCACAGCAAGCATTACCTAAGGTAGCTACATCAGGAGCTCTCTAGGACTATAACTTGAAAACATGGGTATGTGCCATTGCTCCTGCCGCAGAGCTGGTGGAATGTGTCACCCAGAGTACGGAGCTCACTGGAAAACACAGAAAATACCCTCATTCATCAACAATATCTTTGCCCACATGAGTAGACCCATTCCCATATAAACACCTGATGAGTAAAAGGCAAGACATTGTCAAAATTAAACCAGCTCTTAAACCCACACATAAACAGCCCCTCCCACAGTACATCCCCAGCAGCTCCATTGCATGGACTTTTAAAGTTGTTTTTCCCTTGATCTAGCAGGATAAGCTCCACTAAGGGCCCTGCTGCCCTTTACAGTTAATGGTATTTAGGGATGAAACTTTCCCAAACACAAGTCAGCCTAGCTATTTTATTATTTTAATGGGCACCTGAAAATCAAGTGGGTGAGGAAGTTTAAGAGTCAAACACCTCCCAGGCATCCTAAGCTGTCGCATGTTTCTCATTACAAACATACCAAGGTTACAGGCACCACGAAAGCTGTGTGGAAGATCTGAACCTCTCCAGAGCAGGAGCACAAAAGAGCAGAAGTTAGAGACGAAGAAACGAAATTATCCAGAAACAGAGCTTTTTCTGGGTTCTCTTCCAGTAGGATGACTAGGAACACTCATACACTTATTCCCATCCCCAAATTAATATACCTAGACTTGAATTAAACTAATCCCAGGTAATCAGAGCATTTCAGCCACCATCTCCCTTGAAAAGTGCAGCAATCCTTCTTTCTAGCTTTCCTCCTCTGGCCCAGCAGCAGGTTGCTGTTAGCTACATCAGTGGAGGCTAAAAATAATTACCGTTAAACGAAATCCAAACACTGCAATCTCGCCTTTCACTACCTTATTAGCAGTTTCCAGGTCACTCTGGCTTTCTGAGAACATCTGTTTGTTTTCATTACATTCAAGGCAAGTCAAAGCTGGTCTAAAAGGGAACTATGAAAGTAAGTGCGTTTCATGTTTGCACAGTCTCCCTTCCAAAGACATATCTGGACGTTGGGACCTCTGTGTAAAAGAGTGCATCCACAAAGGCAGATCCACGAATCTGCAGCGCATGTATCTGTTCAGAGATAGCTGTTGATCTCCACAGTCACAAGGAACAGGGAGATTACCTGCAGGTGCTTTTAGGAGTATTTTTGCCAAAATATAGAAATAGTGTAATTATGTAAAAAAGACAGCACGAGTTACCTTCAAGTCTTTGGTGGCATTGTATGAGGAAGCACTCAGGCACATTTTTAGCACTTGGTTTCTACACGTGGTGACACTTCAGCAAGTGCATGCATACACAGAAAAGATCTTTCTTTTTTTTGTTTAAGTGAGGTTTTCACATGTCCAGTCCTCACATTTATCACAAGAAAGGGCACATTCATCTTGCTTTGTGTGGACTTGACCAGAAGCAGAACACCAAGTGGCTCCAAGTTTGCCACACAGGCTGGTGGCATCATTCCTATCAAGAAACATTGCTGTAACACTGCTTTCTTCTGCATAGAACAATGTGCAAAGCTAGGAGATGCAACTGCAGCAAGAGTGTTAGAGGACCATGGCAAGAAAGGGACTCTGGAACAGGACAACAAACATGCTGTTAATAAACATGGAAGATGATGGACAAACTGCTGCAGATAGCAATGGCTGTAGAAGCGAAGAAGCAAGGAGGAGTCAACACCTTTAGGATGAGCAAAAGGAAGCACAGGGAGATACAGCCCCCAGGGGGAGTTTCTAAACTAAGAGGAATGGGTAATAAAATGAATGGCGGCTGGGAAAGATCTGGAAGATAGAGGAGATATGAGTGTTCCGGCTTTCCATACATCCAGGGACAGAACCTGGCACCAGGAGCTCCCCCGGAGTCTGTCAGCACCTTCAACCAGTCATCACTTCACAGCACAGCCCTGATACAGCTCCCAAGCTGTAACAGAAACAACACGGCTCCGCGGCTCAGATCCCAGCTCATCCCCAACTGTGGCCAAGGATGTGCATTCCTGCGCGCTGCGTTCCAGAAGGCAGCGCATTGCCTGGGTTGGGAGGCGCTGACAGAAATTAAGCAATCGCTCATTATTCTTCATTGTCAGAACACTGTTCCACCCAAGAACACCAAGTCCTTGGGTGACAGGCACTGGAGAGACCTTTGGTAGCTTCTCAAGTGACATCAGCTGTGCAAGTGCTCACAGAGAAACAGAAATGATAGAGCTTTATATCTCCCACTGCACCTTGCACCCGCACGCTCCAGGCAGGGTGGGTTTGCCCACATTCTGTTGGGGTAAGGCCAGCAGCACAGCTCACACTGTTACTGGCACCCACTTGGGCTGCGTCATTCCCTCCTCCCTGCAGAAACTTGTTCAAGCAACAGGGGCAAATAGACAAACCCAAGACATGAAGCCAACTGTACAGCTCCGCTGTTTTTCCAGAGCTGTCAACCTCTGCTTCTAACTTAACACATGGGCCACCCGATCTTCCTCCCACACCCTCCCAGTTTCCTTTGTAGTGGTGAAGTTGCAAGAATAGGCTTGGGATTGCAAGAATAATCCTGAAACCTTGGCATATGATATTCGAGGGGGTAGGTGGTTCTCAGGAGTAATTAGCAGGGTACCCACCGCAGGGCTGAACATTAGTTTTAATATCATTCTCTTTTTACTTTATTAAGTAGACAGGACAACCAAGACTTGTATTTAACCTCTTTTAGCCTCAGCTTTATGCTTTAACATCACCCCCTTGACTCTCCAGGCTCTGATTTTCCTGCCCTGCTGCTTTAGACATGGAAAAACAAGTGCGGTATCACACAGAGCAGTGTCACTGGTATTTGCTCCGTTTCAAGAGAAGCTGTATTTCAAAGCCAAAACTAGTGTGCCATTCTGTTTACCATGGGCAGATGGAATAACACGTAGGGCCCAGAGCTGCCCAGGCTGTGGGACAGCACACGTGGTGGATGCTTGGAGGCAGGCTTCTGCAATTGATGCTGTGTAATTTGGACACTAGTTAACTACAGGGACATTTACTTGGCTGTACTCTTTTTCCAAAGATTGTCTCAAGTATTGGACAGTAAAATTAATCAACAATGCAGCAACCCACCAAAATTGTGAAACCTTGCTTTAACAGTTTTCCCTAGTACTGGCGAGACCACAGCTGAGCCTTAGGCTTTCAATTCCAGACCAGCACATACAGTCAGGATCAGTGCCATGGAGCAAGAGACCTTGCATCCAAACCACACTGCCCAAAACTCTGCAGGGATCCTCTTTGACCTCAAGAAATAGTTTAGCTGGGAAAATAAGCAAATGCTGTGGACACATTCAAACAGCTTAAACTACTGTCCTAAAGTGCAAGGATTTGTAAGGCTCACAAAAGCACATCCTGACCTTAATACACTCACTTGCTGGCTTGCACAACAGCTAATTGAGATCAGAATCTGCCCTTCTTGCATTTTAAGAGCATCTAACATATGTGCACTCAAGTCAAGGGCAAAGTGACCGTGAACCTCAACTAGCCAAGGACGGGGTCTTGTCCAGAGATGACTGCTCTTGGGAATAGGCACAAGGGAATGAGCATCTGGGAATTGCCACTTCCCAGGATAAAAACATTAATTAAATACTAGCTCATTCTTACGATGAGAAACTACGGTTGAGAAAGCACCTACCGTGTGGAAATTGGGACTGCAACTCAAAAAATCAGGCAAATAAGTCAATGACATTCACTAGTTTGTTCAAGGGATGAAAGAAAGTTATATTTTCATGAGGAGTGAAAAGCTTTTGATTTATTTGCCCTCCTCAGCAAGGGAAAACCAAAAATAATCCTTTGAGTTCATGTCAACCGAAACACATGACCGATCCCTTCGTTTTGGCTTGGTAGTCTGGATAATTTTTCCCTTTTGCAGAAAGGATTACAATGCAGGCAAGTTAAGAAATGAAATTCTACTCCAAAATGGAAGGACATGAATATTTAGTTCTGAAAATGTTGAAACAAAACATAGCTGCCCTTTACAAAAAGATTAGCTACTAGAGCCAATTCAGTAAACAGTTTCAGTCAACCCCAAAATTGCATTTCTCAGTAAATAAACTATTTACCCTCAAAAAGGTTGCCCAGATCTATGCAGTGTCCAAAAACAAAGTGCTTCACTATTTGAGCTCAGAGCACATCTCCATCACTGCGACCATGCTAATGACTTGGTTCCTCTCCGAATACTCCCAAGCTGTTACATGGAAACATTTTTAAGAAGAACTTTGATCAAAGTGATTTCTTGGTGCTAAGTTTTGTTCTTAGGAGGAGAACAAGAACAATAATGGTATTTTTCTGCTTTATTCAGGAAAAAAAAGGGGGTGGGAGATGGCAAGTTTGCCAGGCATCCATACAAGGCACCTAAACAGGTTAAACATTCATGTGAGCAGAGATACCTATTCTGAAAACCCATGACCCCATTACCTGGTGGTTAATATTGCTGTATTGTCCTCTCTGCCAGCCCATTTTGTGGGTTTTCGTAGTGGAAAGAATTGAGGGATTTTTATAGTGGTGGCTTCACATAAACAAGCCCTAATAGATGCTAGTGGCAGAACTGTAGTCCCACTTGGGTTTGGTTTGTTATGGGTTTTTTAACAGTGTTGACAGCAAAATCCTTTCATCTTCTGGGAAAACAGAAAATGGACTCTAATAAGAGAACAAACTCATGACCTCGCCAATTAAAGTCCTCCAAAACAGGCATCCCAGCTCTCTGCAAATAAAGACTCTTCCTCTGTTCCCAGCACTACATCTGCTCTGGCAGGGTCCAAGAAGAGAGGAGCCAGCACCCAATATTCACTTACTACATAGCAAAATAAACACCCATATCCATACCTGGCAAAGACCTGGTTCTGTGTGAAGGCAGACCACAAGAGATGACACATGTAGACCTCACCAATAACAGGAACTAGTCTTGATCCTTTATGAGGAATAACTTCCAAAAATTGAAGCCCTCAGAAGCAGCACAGCTCTAAGATCATGCCACCCTAAGATGATCTTGACACGCACAGATTCCACAAGTTTATGAAAATACTGCCCAGAAGATACACAAAAGAAAATACTCACCCCAAACCTTTAGAGTCTGAAAAACTAATGATTAAACAGGAGCTGAAAAAGTTTATACGTGAGGTTTAGGTCTTGTGTCTATCAAAGAAACTAGACTAAATATTACTGTTCCAGTGGGAAAATCTGCACAGTGAAACTTAAACCACATATACAGCCAGCTCATGCCTGAGGCAGCAAGAACCACTCTCTATTTGACCAACCCTACAAATCTTCCATTTAACCCAGTTTAGTCATCTAAGGTAAATCATTTGTACACATCTCTGTAAAGAGAGGACTGGGAGATGGCAGAAGACAAGATTTCTGTTCTGCCAGCACCCCACCCCTCCAGTGGTAAGTTCTCAAGAGTCTAATACTGCTGTTTGCCTTACAGAATGTCTTGTCCCTCACAAGGGATCCCCACACTACACTGTCCAAGCTATTTAGACCTCCTCTCCACCCTTTTCTCTCCCTCTTTTCCCTTTCCCAAGACTTTCCTACTCTTCATCACTAGCATTAGCTTTCCCAACAAATTAAGAGGGCTGGGGTTGGAAAAAAATAGCCATCATTTGACATCGCATTCCCCAACAATGTGTCTTGGTCATCAGAACAAATCCAGTCTTAGCTTTTGGCAAAGCTCCTGCTGGAAGAACACGACCTCTCAGAGCAGGTCAGCATGACACTGGAGTTCACTTGCTCCTCAGAACAGAAGTGTAAAAAAAAAAAAGTAGATAAATAAAAAAGAAAATTAAAAAAATACCTAGGGTCTTATTCTGTCCACACTGAAAACTGGCTCCATGCTGGGGAAATCCAGCTGATTTCCTTGGAGCTGCTCACAGTTTACATCACCATGAGCACCAGAAGAGTTGGGCCATTCGCTGTGCGTGCTTCACAGTGCTGGCTTCAGGCCATAATGATCTGATCTCAATTTACATTTTCATTAAGCTTGTGGGTGGTTCAGAAAGAGGGTTTTATTGGGCTCAGAGACAATAGGGCGCAGCTGTGAAGTTTGCATCCGGATCTGAACTTGCAAAGAGTTCAAATCCAGGGTTTTGGGTCAGATCCATCTTGAGCATTAGTTTTCTAGATATCAAAATACCACCCTTGGGACTTGCAATAGCAAAGCCAATTCTGGCTTACAACGGTGTAACAGCATTGCCCTCCATGGAGTCTGTCCTAATTTACACTAGAGAGAGATCAAAATTCATGCCAGGGCAGCAGGGAAGTTGTGCTTTATGTTCATTGCCATGATTCCAGTGGACACAGTAACATCTGCTTGCTCCAAACCAGGAAAATATCCTAATGTGCTTCCCATCCATTGGCTATTATTGCCAGAACAACTCTAAATGCATTTTAAGCTACTATTTTTGTTTTGGGAAGATATGCACAACTCTTCTGTGCTCACATCCAAACGGTCTTTTGCATCCTCCTCCCTTTCTCCCTGGCAGCTGCTCGTGCTGCATCTGTGCTGGTTGTGTGAACCGTGCGAGGGGTGTGTTTTTATAGCTGGGAACTGGCAGTCGGTGTCCCGGTACCCGCTGTGCTCTGGCTGCTGCTTCGCCATGGCTCTGTGCAGGTTTAACCAAAGCTTCCCAGTACTCCAATCGTCTCACGCTCCGTGGAGGTTTGTGCTTTCAGGGAGGGTATTACAAAAGCTTCACAGTCAGAGACTGAAAATGAGGAAGGGAGGAAATGCAACCTCAAGCTTAGATTCAGCTTAGCATTGAGCATATCTTGGCCAAACTAAAGGGCGTATGGGCTGGGGATAGCTTTCCAGGGACAGCCAATGGTGAGGCCATGGGGCAACCAAAGCGCAGGAAAGCTTGCAAGTTGGAGCTTTGATCCAACTCCCAAAGCAATCAAGATTCACAGTGCCAATAAGCCTTTGGATTAACAGAGACTGAGTTACTGCAGAAACAAGCCCGAGGCTATTGTGCAACAACTGTCTGTGCTCACGCTGCCAGTCCTTTGTGAAAGGGAGGTAAATGGAATGAGCATCAAAAGAGGTTTGAGCGGCTGCAGACCTCTCTTGTGTGTCATGAGCAAAGCTGGACACCAGCTCACCACATGCAAATGATGGATAGTAACTGGTTGCCTTGCCAGACTTCCAAAGGCTTAATAAAGGCACAGTAAGATGCAAGGCAGCTCCTAGCAACCATCCCGGTGGATTTTCCTGTGGCTGTTCACCCCAGTAATTATATTTTTTTATAAAGTAATGGTAGGTGCACATCCGCATCTTCAAATACTAAGAATTCCTTTGAAAAATCAGCAATGTGACAACATTTAAATCTCTAATTTGCCTCTAATAGAGAAGTGTATCGGACAATCCCAATTCTCTCCATCCTCCATTTTGCTGTGAAATGAGCACCAAAATCTCCACTGAGTTAATTGAAAATGGTCTCATCTCAGTAAATTATAAGCAAAACAAAAGCTTCTCTTCCTGTAAATGCACCAACTTTAAAGTACATGTTCTCGTTTAGCAGCAGTGTGTGAACTCAGCCATTTCCAAAAAAGAGTTTTGTTTGATAATTATTAGATCAAGATTTTCACTTCAAGATACACTGGAAAATGCACAAGCCCCTCTCATAAGCAAGATGCTGAGGTTCAGGGAGGGTAGCTTACCACAGCAGGTTTCAACCTGCCTTCCTTTTCCAGATCTTTTTAGAGGCTGATGGGTGATACAAGTGGACCTCTACCTATGCAGGAGAAAAGGGAGCTCCAATGCACCACCCTATGGAAAGCCTGATCTGGAAACTTCACGTTACAGAAATCTGGAGGCAGGCAGAGGTTTCCAAGCAGTGCAGGCAGTTTGCTTCTTATCCTGAGCATGAAAGGCCAAGCATCAGAGCCACCAGCATCCCCATATGGCCGGCACGCTGGAGCTTAAGAAAACACATTTAAAATTAAGAACAACTTGTGCAAAACGATTAATTTCACATTTAGCATTGAAGCATCTGTTATCTTGGAAAGAAACCTCCCAGCGGAAGCACAGGGTGACTGCTGCCTTTAACTGTTATCTTTCCCCTATGGTGGGATTAGCAACACTACTGCCCACCTCTCAGCACGTGCCAGCTCTCACTGCACCCCAGCCATGCTCTCATGCTTGGGAAAGCTCCGTGACACCCCGGGGTGCTGGCAGGGAGCTCCAGTACTGTGGCCGCAAGGGTAATTTGGCCCGGTATGTTTAAATACATCCAGTTTAAAAGGTCAGGTTGAGAGCTGTTTGCACGCACTTTACGTCTGGAAATAGGGGGTAAGTGCAGCCATTAAGCATGGCTAGAATACATCTTAGTAAGAGATTCTTGGAAAGTCTCATAATCTCAAGTGCCTTCACCTTTGGCTAGGAGCAGAGAAAGATTCGCTCCCACTTAGTCGATCTCAATCACAAACAGGGGGCCTTCGACAGCTGCATCAAGCTGATGCTGGTGGGAATTAATACGCACAGAAATTCCTATGGAAAGCCAGTCCATCCCCTCCTCACTTCAGGGAAACAGTGATTTTAGTTTTTTAATTGTTTTTTTAACTGCCAGATACAGGTTCCGGAGTCAGGGAAGCAGCAGCATTGCTGCCCCCCACACTGAGCTAGCAGGCAACCAGGGACAAATCCCTGCCTGCACCTTCAACCTATCTAGCCTGAGCAGCATCAGAGATCAGATCTTCCTCCTCTTGGCACATTACTGAGGACAGTGGCACACCAGCTGCTACAAGATTTCTTCTGCTGCCCCCTTAGCACAGTTGAATCAGGTTTCAGAAAAATATGAAAATATGACAGATTATGCACTTTTTCTATGCCACTAAATGCCCCTGTGATTTCCAATCAAATTACTTAAAAACTGTATAATACAGTGATTTACACAAAATCTTGTTAATCAATGCCCTGACAATTTTAAAGACATAAAAATGTACACTCAGCAAATAGATTACATTACTGTGACACTTCTATTAAAGTCAGATCTGTTTCAGATGATGCTTGCTAGCAAGGAGAGTAAGGGGACACTTCAAAGAAAACTCCACAGAGCTCAAGATTAGGAGAATTCAAAGTATTTCTCCACACATGTAACCAAAAATAAAAGGAAACAACAACTTACAGACCTTCCTGCCACAGAATCTCATAGAGGCCAACAGGTAGTGGGATTACAAATCATTACATATAAATATGTAAAGCAAGAATATCAGGAGTTCCAATGTGAAAGACTGACAGGAAGAGCTGTACAGCCCCTCTTGCTCCAGCGCTTTTGGTGAAATTTAACTTCCAAGAGTCAAACCCCAATCCCTCCTTCGGCAGACCAGCCCACTACTGTTTCCCTTGGTCCCAAAGATGGTGCTGGTTGAGTGGGCTGATGGCAAGAGAAGGATTAGGACTTTAAAGGTGCCAGGTGGAAAGTCTCCGCTCCCCCATCCCCAGGTCTGTACAGCCCATGGCTCCCGAAGGAGAAATGATAGAAATAAAGAGAGGAGTGGAAAGACCAGAACCAAATGAGGCAGGAACTCCTTCCTCTCATTCACCTTTGAGGAACAGCAGTTAGCAAGCCTGCTGGCCCAAAGCTGTGCACTTCAACCTCGATGACCCTGGTAATCACCCTCTCTGGTCACAAACCTGAAATCCCATCAAAGGGTTGTCACACCGGCTTTAAAATTGGAGAAAAAACCAGAGCTACAAAACAACAATTGCTCCAGCACAGCCCCAGGTAGGCAGAAAGTTAAGAGCACACTCCTGGAGCCATGCCAGCCCAACCCAGCCAACATCTGGCTTCACTTTATCCTTTCTGCTGGTGCTGTGCATGAGGATACATAGCACCCACATTGTCGTTTGCACTTATCTCATCTCAGGATCCTCACTGCAGCCGTTTGCTTTCAGCTGTTGTGTTTTATTTGGTATGCACTAAAAAAGTGTTCTTTAATTAAAATTTTTTTCAGTTTTTAACTTTTTAAACTTTAAATTAATTAAAGGCATTTTTTTCTGGGTACGTTTCTGATTGTATCACATTTAAACCAGACTTCCAAGTCCAGATCTACATTTCTGACACTAAACAGAAAGCTCTCCATAGAACAGTTTCCCAAAACTTAATTACTATTTTTAATGTTATTGTTTTTCTGCCTTAGGGGCCAATACAGGGTCCTGGGACAGAGATGTTGCAGTCTTGAAGTTGTCCACAAAGCAAGGACAATGGCAATGCCATATCATTTGGGCAGGTGCTATTAAGAAACCACCAGTATCTCATACCTAGATCAATCTCTGACTCTTGAGCTAGGGTGATAAACAGGGCTGCTCAGACTCTTCACAACATGGAGAAACACTCAGATTCCATGAAGTAACTGCACAAAACCCCTCTGTCTTTTCTACCATCAGTTTTTACTCTTAGGTTACCACCTTCCCTTGAATATTTGAGCCAATAAAGGACTTTTCCAGAACGGATAGCAGGTGCAGAGTTTGGGGATTTTACAGCCTGGGCTTTGGAAATCCTAGCTGCAAAATGCATTAGACTGGAGCTGTGCTAGCCTCAAGGTGTTTCCAGAAGAAATAGCCAAGCAGAACATAAGGAGGCACCACGGCCTCCTTACAGCAGCTGAGCAGCGGAAGCCAGCCCTGCAATGCAATTAAACAGCCTTCCAAAGCCATCATTAATTGTCTGCAGGCAAAGGGAAGCGCTGTCCGGCAAAGGAAGTTGGAAGGATCAGCGAAAAGCTTTCAGCAGGCTGCTGCTGAGCAGATTATGTTACTGTTAGTTCTTAGAATTCCTTCCATAGGGACACTTACATATATTGAAGCCTGCACGAAAAAGCCACGCGCTGTTCAGACTAGCCAGCATTCAAACCATAGATCTGAAACTTAGTATAATGGACAGAAAGGCAGATGCAAAGTCCCATTCAGCATTATTGAATATGGGCTAATAAATCCTTCTTGGAGTTTCCAGGGACCTAGTGCATCTCAACTGCATACCAATGCTTTTCTTTCCAATACACTTTGTCAACTCAATGACATAAGCTAGTGCATACATCCCAAGACGTGCACCTCTTGTCCAGCTCTTCGTTTCACTTGACTCACCATAAACATGCAACTCCCACTCTTTTGACTTCCACTGTCATTAATCTTTGTTCCTGGGAAAGTTTCAGCGCTCGGTTAGTCCAAACCTACAGCAATGAAGTAATGCTCAGGGCTGTCGGGGGAACTGACTCAGAGGGGCAGCGACTCACCCGCCCGAGGCAAACTTCTCTGTATCCATACACTCATTCCTGGATCCAGCGGGTCTGGAGGGCTGTTTTAAGACACTGGCCACTAAAACGTGTTGGAGAGAGCTCAGCACAGAGGCATTGGGAATGCTGGAGAATTAAGCTGTGTTCAAAGACTGTGAACATGAGTGCACACGTAGGTGAACACCGATGTCCACACTTGTGGCTCTCTGCCACTTCATGCCTCAAGATGAGGCATGAAGATATGAATTTAGTCTGTGCAGCAATCTGAGGAGACTTATCTTTTGCTCTTATTCCCATGCTTCTGTCACAGACTGAGGCTAAAGTTAGGACGAAACCTCGATCAGAGGGGAGCTTCCAGAACTGCTCTTTGGCAGAGCTAGCCAGGAGCAGACACACAGTAAGGACAGTTTTGTTTGGCAACTTGCTTATAGGAATATATATATATATATATTAATACCTTTGGCAAGTAAAGGATCATAAAAAGAAAAGTTGGTTGGCCTTCCTGGCTGGGCAAGAACATACTTTAGGTTAAAATATAGACTCTGAACTGAACAGGATTAAAAAAAAAAACCCCAAACCAAACATTTTATTTGCTTCTGAATCTGCCTTATGTACTGCTGATGCCACAATCAGTGTCAGGGTGAAAGCACGTTATTCATGGAAAGCAGCTGATCAACAAAACACAGGCATGCCACACCTTTAGGGAAACATATTAGAGACTAATATCTTTTCAGTCATGTCCAAGCCCCCATATTTACTAATCTGCTCTCATGATCTGGAATGAATTTCATCCACCGTAAATCACTAGGCTGAGAATGCAAATGAGGCAAAAGAGCAACCACATGTTTTTGCAGTGGAATTGTTCTCTTTTTTCCCTTTTCCCATTAATTGCCTGATACTAATCCCAAAACCTGCAGACTTTCCCTTGCCTCCAGCTTCTCACTAGCCTGGTGATCATATCAGTACCTTGACAATTAACGTGAATTTCTTCCATGTTGAGAAGGAAACTGCTCCATGCTTCTCTGAAGCACTGAAGCAGCTCCTAAATGTAGCCTTAAAATGTGCAAGTTTTATATGTGTACTAAAAACCCTGTTTCAGCATGATAGATACATAAAATAAGTTACAGACTTAAAATGGTGTCACTTTCATGTAAAATGCCCATAAAAGTAACTGCTCTGTTCCTTACATCATGTAAATCACTTCAAGAGTGCTCCAGGAGGCCAGTGCTTGGCCATTGCAAAGCAGCCCAAGAAATAAAAGCAACTTCCATGTGGTGAAAACCCATTAAACTTCTGCAAGAACAGGACCAGTGCTACAGGCCTGGTCCAAAGCATGATGAATTACTGGGAATGTACCCAGTGATGACACTGGGTTTTACATCAGGCACCATACAGGACCTGGAGAGATACTTAGGAGATTCCTGTTCTTAGGTGTCCATGTGCTCTTTGGCATCCTATGAGGGGTCCTACCTGCATGTTTTGTTGAGCTATACTACTTCAGAAATCTAAACACGTGAATTAATAATGAAGTTATTAGCACAAGAACAAAGCCCTAATGGTGTTTTGCAGAGATTCCCTGGCATTTTTCCTGCAAAACAACCATACTTGAAAAGGCATTTGCTAACTGACCACCACATCCACACATTAATATGGTGGCATTGCAAATATTTCCAGGTTTCAGTACTGGTGAAAGTGTGTGCAAATGACACCAAAATTTGCACATCAGCATTTGCAAGGTGTTGGTGTATGTTATTGCACATAACCCAGACTCTCCATCCACAGTCAGCCACTAACACAGGTGAAGCAATGCCTGTTCATTTCCATATCATAAAATAAATGCATAGTGGTTTACTGCATGTAAAACATACTACTTGAACCACAAAAATCTCTGCCTTGGGGACCTTAAAATATTAAAACAACCTATGCCTAGGTACAACTGCTGGCGAGACAGAGAAGGGTAAAGGTGCTTTAGCTGCTGCTCAAGGCATAGCTGGAAAGCAAACTGCAATGGGCAGTTGTGCTTGGTCCTGAAGGATGTGGACCAGATCAACCTCAAATTAAGCCACCTCTAGTGAAAAAAAAATTTATGGGAGAAGGACCAAAAAAGGTACCAAAAAAGTGTCAAAGTCCTACCTGAATACTCCAGCCACTAACCACAGACACAAGTGCAACAGAAAGTCGGACGAGTTGAGAGAAAAAGTGCCTAGATATGGGAGAGATCTTTGCCTTCAAGCTCGCCTTTGAACATTGGTATATCAGAATGCAAAGGATCTCTGCCAGCCAGTCAGCTGAACCTTATTTTTCTGCAGGTTGTCAGATCCATGCAGTCAGAAAATAATGGTGGTTTGGCATTTTGAGCTAAATTCAGAGTTTTCCCACCACAACTACCAGCAACACCATCACAAAAGAAATAAAATAAATCACAAATCAGTGTAACTGGTTTTGCTGAAATACAAATAATTTACAAATCACTTCCCTAATCTTTTTCCCAGGGCTGAGTAACCCATCGTATGAAACTGCATTTCCTTTCTCAGATATGGTGAAGTAACTACAAACCTTTATAAGCCTAATGCTTAAAGTGAGTGGATTCCTGCATTATGTGTATATAGGGGTAAGCAGTTTATATTTAGGTTTTTATTTTTGTGTTTTACTGTTCCTAGCTGGGAGAGCTCTGCTAGGCTTCTCTCAGCCTTTCCCTGTTCCCTCATCCGTCCTCGGCAGATATGGCCAAGAACAGATCCAAGATGCTTCCAGTCCACAGGGAAATGCCAAGTGCTCACAGCGCCATCCCCAGAGTCTCAAAAGTCTTGGCGTGGGGGTTTCGGCATGTGCTAAAGAGACTTCTCAAGCCCATTGCAATGCTTTCATGCTTTAATATCTCCCCACCCAAGCCTCAAAACCACCACAAAAATGAGAAATGATGTCAAAAATCATGAGAAACCAAGCAGAAACCGCAGCTGACCCTCCCCTCTCGCCTGTCCAGGCACGCACACAAGTGGACAATCTGCAGCAGTGCCGTGTCAGTACAAAAACGTTTGCTCTCCATTAACTGACTCATGAGTTGGAAATCCGTGAGCCATCACAAGAGCCTCAATGCATTTGTTGAGCTGATGGTCAGAACTTTATACTCAGGTAAACATGGGGCTAAGAAGGAACCTCTACATTTTGCTTGAAAACAGATGTTTTCAGCCAGTGTGAGAAGAACTGCCCTTCCTTAAAGAAAAGCCTTACCATGTGCTCAAGCTCTCAAGATGTTTTCCAAGCTTGTCAATGACTCTTGCTTCCAGGATACTGCAAAGAGAAGTAGGGTATGTTCATACTCTGCAGTGCCCTGATGGGAAGATAGGTATGAGCTACCCCTGAACAGAGAATAAAGCATCTAACTGGGCTTTTAACGTCCATTCCAGCATCTCTGCATACTGCGCAAAGGCCACCATGCAACAGATCACTGCTCCATGTGCCCCACAAACTCAGCTTGACACCCAAAGCAAGGCAGGCTGCCCCAAGACCCTTTCCAGCTACATCTCCTAATCCTATACATACCATTTTTGTGTTAGGTAACACAATAAAAAACCCAACTGAGAACTCAGAGAAGGAAATCTGCTATATAAGCGGGTGTGGCAGTCCAAATTAGTTTCCATCCACAGCTGATTTTTGCCTGTTTTTAAAGTTGCATAGTTTTCCTTTCAAGCATTGCCTTGAGCATTTGGATGCCCAGTGATTAGTAAACTTGCTAATCCAAATCCTGTAGGTACCTTGGCTCCATAGATGTCACGATGATACTCCTGGGAAACAGTTTTATCCAGAGATAAACATGCATCCAGCAAACAGAACTGAGCACAAGCTGTTGTGCTAAGCAGGGAAGGGAAAAAAAAGTATTAAAATCTCTGTCCTACTCAACAGCCTTTCAAAAGCAATTAAAACCCCTCCTAGGCCTCTGGATGTGACCTGAACTGGCAAGTCTGGCAGTGATCTGGTTGTCAGAACAAAACACCACGAGGACTGCTGTTGTTGGGAATTTTGCCATTGAAAAAAACCAATCAGCAACAACAGAAAACAAACTCCAACCCACCACTTGTAGAGCTTTGTCATGTTCCTGTCTGTTAGAACCAAGATATTGGATGTTTGCATAAGCTTCTGGCACAGACCCAGCTCTCTGCAGTGTAAATACAGCCACAGAACATCAAAGTTTTCAGAAGTTGTTTCTTCAGAGTGTGTTAATGTGGCTTTTTGGGCAGTGGGAGATGGAGAAAGACTATCTGCAAGGAATCCTGTGTTAGTCTGCTTTATATAAAACAGCACCAAGCAGCAGCCAAGTTGTCTCAATTTCCGACTCTGACTTAAACATTTACCAATCTCATTGGAAACCCATTGCCTCACACTCTGACAACAGGGCTTGTTGAAATTAGAGATGCTCGGGTCTTTCTAAGGAGGTTTGCAGAGACAGATCCCCAAAGCTCACTTCATGGTGGTCCTCCAGAGATTTGCCAGGCTATCACCAAACTACATTAAGGTTTCCAAGGGAGATGGGTCTAAACCAGAGGATCACATCCAAATATCCTTAAATTGGATATGAAATCCAAACCAAATAACTCAATTTAAGCTTCAGACTTGTTCATTTTTCCTTTTACAGGAAGAGAAGAAACTCCACCTTCCAACACCTCCAAAACTGGAAGCACTTTTAACATCTAGGTCTTTCTGCTACAGGCATCTAAGCCAATATGTTGGAGATTTAACATCTGAAGAAAATCAATCACAGAGCTAAGGATCTGGACTAGGACCCGGGAGGCCTGGAGTCAGTTCCATACAGCTATCCAGGGTTAATCATTTTCAATTTTCAAACAGCACATGCCCACATCAAGACCAATTTTGAAATAGAAATATTCTTACATAACAAATAGTCCAATCCACCAAGTGGATAAACAGAGAGACCTATTCTTCAGATGCAGTCGTCACAGGCCAAAGATTTGGAAACCTGACAGCTTTTTGTCATGGGGGCATGTTCAGGTTTGGATCTGAAGTCAACAACTCCAGCTAATCCATAAAACCCACCCAAACCTCACAAACATGAGAGGCTGACGCTTCTGTAAGCTCTATGTAATCAAAGTGGCAGACTCCCATCCAACGCAAGCAATCATTGACAACTTGTCCATCAACCCTTTTTAATGCTCCATAATAAGCAAGCTTAACAGTTTTGAAGTCATTAGGTTTGCAATTAAGGAATTTATCCCACTAGCCCTGCCAAATGTTTCAGTTTGCAGAACGGGTTGAAACGAGCAGCCAGCTGATACCTGCAAACCCATAACCGAAAAGTAAACTCTAATTCTCTTCCAACAGCACACGTGGTCTGTCTGAGGTCTGTTTAGTGAGCACAAGGTAGTTGTTGTGAAGGCATCATGCTGACAACATTTTATCAACCACCATCTACTCTGGACACTGTTCAGTTTGATCATTCTATTACACACATGTATATACACAATTTGCTTTAAGGTGTGGGCCAGCCACAGCAGAGTCAAATAAAGGGAAACCAAAGTGCATTTGCGGTGGCACGGTCTCATGTCTCGAACACATCTTTCAGCTTGAACAATGACCAAGCCAAGCAATTCCAAACCTACATCTGAGGACGTTTCAGCTGGATTTGTGCCCATGACTGTCAGTAGCAGCTACACCTTCCACACAATGGTTGTGCAACCATCTGTATTGAAGGAAAGAGGAAGCTGCTCTTGGAGCAGGAGGAGTTGTACACTGTGCTTTACAGGCACAGTGAGACGGTCCCTGACCTGGGAAGTTCACTAATTAAATATAGAGGCAATATAGGACTCAAAGGACTAGAAGCAGCTATGGAACTATATTGGGCAGTTTTCTTTGTGCTGTCCTAAACCGGGATGCAGTCTGGCAATCACAATGATAAAGATGAAATTACTTCAATGGTACTTGCAGAACTTTTCTCCCAAATTAAGCAGCAGCATGAAGAAAGGTTAAAAATGGCCAGAAGAGAATAGAGAAAATCTCCAAAAAACAAAGGAGCTCTGAGAAAAGTTGGAAAAGCAACAAAAGACAGAGAATGGTGACACAGGTATTGACAAAGGATGAAGCTGCCAGAAAAGAAGCATGGCCACAGCAGAGATATGGAGGCCAGGGACAGATCCCCAGTTAAGCACAGTTTACAACTGCATGCCAGAGTAGCCAAACAAGGTAGAGTCTAGAAAAGGAATCACTGGAGAGGAACCCAGCATCTTCAGTGAGCTTGGAAGTGCAGAAAGGGTGAGAGACCACATGGAAACTCATCAGGGGCTTAAGGGCAGCAAACAGAGCATTTACAATGAAGTAGAATAACGTGTGTTCTGGGGAGAGAGCCAGGAGGGAGAAGACCAAAGTAACAGGGAAGAAAGAGTGAGTGTTTTATGAGTTTTCCCTTGGAAAAAGCTCGTGCAGAAAGGGCAGCGGGGGCCAGAGAGGGAGAGTGTGGAGAGCCAGAGCAGCTCATCTGCTGCAGGATTTCAGACCCCTGCCAGCAGCATCCCCGAGGCCGTGCTCAAAAAGTGCCCTGCAGACAACGTGTGAAATGCACTCACCTCTGAGTTCCCCTTTCCTGGGAGGGAAACCAAGAGCCTTTTGTGCTCCAGCCCTGAAGCACTGAGATGGACATTAAACAATGGGTTTTCTCCTACCATTTGTAGCCAATATCAAAAGGCTAAAAGTGGTTTATGATCACAAGTCAGGAGACTTCCCATCGTGCCAGTTCTACAATTGACACAATTTCTCAGCAAATTGGCTGGAATTAACACACATAAGTGCCCAGTTTAGTTATTACAACATTTTGCAATGTGTTCTAGTTTAGACCTGTGTGACACTTCCAGCAACAGACACCACCACACTTCTGACCTTCTGACAACGTGCAGCTTGCAGCAGGATCTCTTCATAAAATAAATTCTATTAACACAATAAATCCATGGTTCAGGGGGAACTCCACAAGGTTCCAAAGTACAGCCTGCAGTCAGAACTAACACACAAGCCCCTTTTCAATATTAAATTTTTTCTATAAATCTACAAGATAGATACACATTCACAAACTCATAGTGCTTTCTGCCTTCCCTCGCGAGGTGGATGATTTCACCCTAAGGGATGCATGATCTTTAACCAGACAATAATTGCCTTAAAGTCCCCAAGACCACAAAGCTGCCTTTAATTTAAGATTGGCTCAACCCCAGGCAAAGCCAAGAAAGACACCAGAGGCCTCACATTAAATCCATGCCATTGTGCTCCTCTCCAAACTAAGGGCTCAGCTCTATTAAGGAAGGAGGAGTGCTTCATGGCCACCATGCCCTGGAAAGGCATTTCTCAACATTTTTCCCAAAGTGGGCATGGAGAAAAGGTAGTAGAAAATAGAAGTTAAAAAATCTGATGGGAAAGGCAATGCTGGGCTGGTCTCTTCCCCATTGCATGGCAGGACGTTGGCATGGTCAGCAGCCACTGCAGACAGACTTACATCTCTCTGCCTTCCTGCCAGAAAATCCGCAACCGGATCAATGTTCAGGCTAGGTACAGAACACTGTCCACAACAGCCATGTCTGATCATTTAAAAGTGTATGCAAAGGTTTTCCGAAGCAGACACAATAAACAAGCCAGCAAGCAGCTTTTCAACCCTCAAAAGCATCCTGTTCCTCTACCTCCCTTTTCCTCTCAATCGTTCCCAAAGAAACACAAACTTCTCACCAATGTCCAGTGGTTTTTCAGTCTTTTCCCTCCCTTGGAGAAGCACACCAAGAAGAGCCCATTCATCACAGATGCTGTCATTGGGCTTCCTGCATGACATAGCACTATGTTCCTCCTGCCTCGTGTTCCTGCTTTGGTGGCATAGTCCACTCCAGACCTAGCCAGCACCCAAGCATTGTCCACACAAAGTCCCACCTGTTCCCACATTTCCTGTTGTTGTTCTCATTTCCTGGAGAGGAAATGGATGTGCCACCAAGAAAGCTGTAAGCAGCCCTTGCCAGCCCATGTTGGTACATGGGCCTGGGTGAAATGACCCAGCAGGCATCAATAAAACAGTAACTCAGTAGCCCTGCTTTAAAGTACAAGAAACTCAAATAACTGCCTATGAATAATCCTGCTACTTTTATTGCAAAGAAAACATTTTTAAAGGTATGGAGCCCTTTCATTTATGTATGTACATCAGAGATCAAATTTATGTTTCTCTTGCAACTATTAATATAAGCAACTAATCCAGCACAGGCATCCAGGATCCTCACAGCATTTTAGAAACCCAGAAATATTTATGATCAGACATTGGGCCTCTTAATATCTCAAAGTAGTATTGGAGGGGCTGACTGGAGAATGCACTTTCAAAGATTTACTTCCCTCCCACTGGGAATTCAGTGTCTGAACAAGGAACAAATTCTGAAATGACATAATATTCCATAAAGGAAAAATATGACACAAATATTTTGTACGGACATAAAAATCATAGTTTTAATTAAAAGGAAAAACATATAGAGGTCTTATCAGGGGTTTTGGCAAGAAATAAGTGTTACATTTAGTGTTATACAACCGAAAACTACTGGAATTTTTTCTGCTTCATTTTTATCTACCCTGAGACATATTTCACAAGCAGAGTAGTTGGAAGGATCTTATTCTGGTTTTGTTTAAAAGAATAAAATGGATAATTTTATTCACTAAATACACTTCAATTGTGTCACAACATTTCAGTGCCTGCTGGGTCACTGTCCCAAGCCCCTGATGGAGGGAAGTTACCTCACAGAGGAAATCCAGCCCACCCTTTTCACAGTTTGGCTCATTTGGCAATTTTCAGCATCTGCCCTGTACCTTCATCCGGTTTTGGTTTGCATCGATTGCAAGCCCGACTAATTTCTCCTGGAGCCAAACTCAATGACTCAAACATAACACAGTCCAAAGCATCAACTTCTGCCTGGTTTTTGGTGGAAATCATACAACACTTTCCCTCCTTTGGCTTTTTGCATGGTTCCTACCTGCAATGTGAAATGAATTGAGCTTCTTCAAAGCACCAACTCAGGATGGGTCATGCTCCATTTAGACCCATGTTTGTTCTGTTTGGGTGAAATCCCTTCTCAAGCTTTTAGCAGCATAGTCTGAATGTTTCCGTGTGCTGAGGGGTTCTAGAACCTGCTATGTTGCTGCCTACCAGCTCTAAGCAATTACCTAGTGATGTTTCCCAGTGCTGAGGGGTTCCGGAATCAACTGTCATGCTGCCTACCAGCTCTGATCAGTTACCTAACAGTGTGTTCGGTCTCGGCACTACTGAAAAGTGACCAAAGGTCTCAGAGGTGCCTCCTCATTGTGAAGATGAGAGCCACTGCTACTCACAGAGAGCATCACACTGAGCAGGCACTTGTGTCCCTGCCCTGATCCATTGCTAAACGTTCCTGTTATTACCCAGTGGAGTTCAAGCTTCACTGACCCATTGCACAATTCCCTGAAAAACCATCATACTTTTGTCATCCCAGTTCACTTTGGCCATTCCAGTGGCCACCATCACCACCAGCAACTCCTGAAAAAGGTGGAAGGCCACACATGTTGCCTGTAGCTATACAAGGCAGCAATCCCAGCTGCAAAACCCAGCACTTGAAGTCGCAAAGAGACGGACCAGTCCTCTGTTGTCCATGCCAATATCTTGATAATACATCCCGATACTCCAACCACTGAGTCAAAGTGTTTTCAAGCAAAGCTGAGTCACCCCAGAGCTATTTTGAAGCAGGGCTTTCCAAGTCCTACTGTGCCCCTCACAGTAAAGCTTAGCAGGGAGCTGCTGTCTGATCCCATAGAGCAGGACAGAGTTACAGAAGTCTGAAGATGACTCATGTCACACACATCAGTCTGGGCTTCTGGATTTTATTTTTACTTTCACAAAATATTCAACTTGCCCTGGAGCAAACCTATTAGTCACGCTTGCTTCTGGGAACAGTCAGAGTCCAAAAAGGATCAAGAGTTATATGTGGTTTCCGGCCTATCTATCATGCTTCCCTTAGATGGAATATAGGTCACCTAATTTCACCCCTGAAGAAACAAACATTTGCTGAGAAAAATCCCCTTCAGATTCCTGAGAAACTTTCTGGAACAGAATACTCACTCCCCAGCCTCAAAACCCAACTCTGCCTCATTTTTAAGTCAGAAATACACAAGTTTAAGCACACAATCTCCATCCTTTCAGAGGAGTTATATCCAGAGAAAACAGAAATTATACAAACCAGCAAGTCAGATTAGCATTGAGGTAGAATAAGACCCAGACAATGATTAAGGGCTTTAGTGGGACCCTTGGGGCATTCTGCAGGCACAAATTATTTGTTGTATTTATTGCAATAGTACTCTATGATTCAACAAGGATAAAACCATCTGCTATAACTTATAGCTATAACTCACATATGATTCTCAAAGCAAACACATGCAGTCCTTCGGATGCTCTGTGGTATGCAGTGACTAATTACTCCAAGAACAGACAGTGCACCACAGCATCTCCCTAGGCAAAGGGTCTCCAAGTTTCCTTCCAAAAACAGAGAAGACCCATCTCTCAGCCCTGCTTCTCTACAGGCAAAACAGGCATTTAAGCACTAGATATAGCAAGAAGTAGATGCTTTTCGCATCCTTTCATAGAACAACATGTCCTAGGGGAAAGGGGTGGAGTGTTCTGTTTAATAAGCAAAATTAAAAAATAAGATATATTCAACTCCAACCCACTTCCAGCCTTGAGTGCTTGTAATACACCTCCCTTAAAACTGCTCATCCCATGTTCTATGCTCATCTCTCTAAAGACCCTTCCCATTTCCTCCCAATCCAGGTGTGCTGTAAATCACTGACCATCAAGAAGGCCAGCAGATCTCACTTAACCATTACCCATCAGAGCCAGTGACTACAAACAGGATGATGGAAGAAGTGCCATTTCAGAAAAACACCATTGAAAACAGCACTATTCTGTAGAAATTACTTACACTGGGATGTAAAAAATGTGAAAAGTTTACACAGTTCTAGTTGGACTGCAAGTACCTTTGCATTAGAAATGTAAGTAGCAACTTAATCCAAGCTAGACCTTTTCCCAAAGAGTGAGAATCCCTCAGACTTACTCCAACCCACCCAGATTTTATCTGACATGCTGCTAATCCAGCTATCTTCTTCTAAGCTACCAGCAACAGTGAGACAAAAAAATCACCGTGGGAAAACAATAACTTGTTTAAAAATGTCTTAACTCAGAGTCTCTGTCTTCAGACACAACATCCGCTAGCAAGATATATGACAATTATCACTTCCAATGGCCCTTCTTGTCAAGGGTAGCAGGGAAACGTGGCTTATGAAATTGGGAAAATGTGAATGTGTCTCTAAGGGATTAAGCAGAGTCACATCTTTGGAGCATCTGCTTCTCAGCATCCCACAAAAGTACCACCCAAAACAGGACATGTTGTTGTTTCTTGAACTGCAGCAATGCTTTCCATCACTCACCACACATTAATCTATTCCCTGCCAGTCTGCTTTTGTTTGTAAGCTTTGTTGAAACTCCCGGTTTCCCAATTCCAGCCAGGACCTTCGAGTACAGATCAGAGATGTCTCCAGTTTAAAGGCAATGTTAGAGCAGGAGGAGGCCAAGTGACTCGCATGCTAATCACTTGATGAACTAAAGTTCCTCCCATCTTATAATGTGCTGGGCTGCAAAGTCATAGAATCATACAATGGCTTGGGTTGGAAGAGACCTTAAAGCTCACCCAGTTCCAACCCCCTGCCACAGGCAGGGGCACCTTCCTGAGGTCCTGGGGCACCAGATTTCTCCAAGCCCCTGTGTCCAACCTGGCCTTGAACACTGCCAGGGATGGGGCAGCCACAGCTTCTCTGGGCACCCTGTGCCAGCGCCTCAGCACCCTCACAGGGAAGAGCTTCTGCCTGATAGATAAACAAACCGGTAAAATATTACACCGGATTTACAGGTTTTATCAGGTTTTCCTTACCGCTGCATTTTAAAGCCCAGATAAGCACAATAATACATCAGAGGACAAAATCCAACTCTTATTTTCCCATAATAAGCCTTAAAGCTCATTACAGCAATACTGATATTGCACATGTGTTTACCTCTGCTATAGACATCTTTGAAGCATGCAGCCATGTGATACCAGACAACATAAGTGACAAAATGACCCCCAAACCAAGGATTTTGAGTAGACTCATTTAGTGCAGAAAACCTTATCAACAAAGTAGGCGTTCTGTAGTAAAGCACATGCAGAATCCCACAGATTTCATCTTCAAAGACTCAGAGATAACCACTCAGTTTGAGACACACAATCCAGGGTAGGAGACTTTGCTTACAGTGTTGGACACAGGAAAAAACAAAGAAGGAAAATGCTATAATGAATTCTGAGAAGAAAAGGCACACATAATTTAGTGTCTTTATCTGTTTTAAAGCACCTCCAGAACTCAGCCTTTTTCCATACTGAAAAATATCTATGTATCTAATTAGACTACACTTTTTTACAGCAGCAAATAGATACATATTTCTAAAGAAATAAAATGGCAATACAGGGGCTTTAAAAAAATCACCAAACTAAAAGCTTCAGCTAGACTTGCAAAGCATGCACACGTTTGCATTTCACAGCAAGGGAGAGGAGCACAAAGGTCCTTTGATTCCACAACCCCCCATTCCCTGCCTGGATCCAGGCAAGGATCCAGCTGGAAACAGAAAAAACATTAAGACCAAACAAATAAACAATTCCCCCAAACAAACAAACAAAAATTAAAAAAAAAAGAAAAAGCCAGAAAACTTCCCAAACCATCCAAACTCCCCCTCACTGCCTGCTTCCTTCAGGAACATGCTTGCAGATCCTGCTGGCTGATAGGAAGAGGGCCAAGCCCTGTGAGCTCACTCTCCTGTCCATTTGGGAAGAGTAGGGGGAATGGGGAGAGGGGAGAGATGCAGCCCTGATCACCCCATGGCAAACCCCATGGTACATCATCTCAAGAGCATAGCAACCTTCCTCCTCCTCAGGCTGCAGGTCGGGACCACTGGGACTTCCAGCTGCCATGTGGGTGGCAGGGCTCGGTGGTCTGCAGCAAAGCTGTGGTTGACCCTCACCTTAAAGGGCAGTGCCTCCATGTTTCCTTGCATTTACCTTTAGGTGATGGAATCCCTTGGGATTCTTGTGGTTATCTTCAGCAGATTCCTCTCCAGCCACACACCTTTGCTTTCAGCTGTAGATCCCAAGGCAGCGTCTAGGCTACATTCACTATTTATTACAGCATCCCTGTTCCTGGTTCCTCACTTATTCACCAAACAACATCTATGCAGCCAGTTGACGCAAGCGGTGGGTGATCCGGAAGCCAGCTCCAGCCCCTGGGATCACTCCATCCTGCCTACTCCT
>NW_009935401.1:120067-124830 GCF_000696875.1 Nestor notabilis | reverse complement strand
CCGCAAGAGGTGTGGCTGCAGCCACTGGCAAGAGCAAGGACCTCCAGCTACATCTGCCGGAAGATGCATCATTTCTGTGTGGTCCTCAGAGGGAGCCCAATGTTGCTGACAACATCTCCACTCCCCCAGTTTCCACCCCAGTCAATCCTGTTTCAGTGCACAGTGTAGACCATCCTGAACTTTAGCATCTATAAAATTTGTAGTGCATTATTAGCTGTGTCATCATATAAACACTCCCTAGCGTTCAGTGCTTTCCCGTTAATCACGTTCCCAAACTCCGCAAAGGAAGGCTGCAGCACGGAGAGATGTGGTCCACATCCCCTTCCGCTGCTGGAAGGTTATGCCCAGGAGAGATGAGAAGAGAGAAGGAAAAGAAACCCAGGCTAACACAGCTCGCTGCTTCTCTTCTGACCTCTTATAGCATTGAGCCTCTGGGATGCTCAGTGCTGTTCTGACAGCAACACTGGGCCAACCGTGCAGCTGCAACACCTTAATGCCAAATCAAAAGATGGATCAATAAGTAGACAGCAATGTGAGCTTTGATACAACGCTTTATAGCAGTCATTTGTCATGGAACAGATACTGTGATTACATTTTGGAAGCCTGCACACCACCATCCAAGTTATCCTGACCTTTCCTATCCTAAGAAGCCTACTCAAATCCATTATCCTTGAAGGCAGCAGGCCCAATGCAACCAGAAGGGCTGTTTTTAACCCAGGGAGCTGTACAGGGAGGGTCATGGGGAAGAATTCCTCCCTGCTGAGGAAGATGGTGAGAAGGCGAGCTTTGGTCTCACTTTGAGACCAGCACCAGTCTCATTTCTGTAGCTCGACATTATTTCCAAGTTCCACTGTGTGCCAATATCCCTTCCCAAAACCTGGATGCTCAGAGGTGTATCCCACCCTCCCTTTCCTGCCTAGGGCTCCTAAAGAGCACAGGGACCCACTGCAGCTCTCGTACCCCAGCTCTACTGCTTGCCCCTTGCAAGCTGCCTCCTTGATGATCCAAGAAGAGCTTGTGCTCTGCACCATCTTCTGGTGTCTACCCAAATATCTGATGCTGTATGATGGGAGCTCACATCTCATTACCACCCTGCACAGGTTGCGATGCCTTTCGTGAACACACAAGATGAATCGACACAGTGATTACTCACACTAAACCTAAAAAAGGAAAGGCTGGGGACCTTTTCCCTCCCCTTCTCTAAATTGCTCCATAGATCAGTAACCACAAAGCAAACAATTGCCATCTGTAAAGACAGTGTTCTCCTTGCAGGAAGGAGAGGGGGTGTGGAAAGCGCTCTCAGGAGAGGGCTCAGCTGCTGAGCAGGATGTTCTGATGGAAGACAATTAAATCAGAGCTGGTTAAAAGAAGGCAGGTGGGTTTTTTCTCTCTTTTTCGCACACACCACTATTTGTTGCTGCGGACAGCCCCTGCTTGCCTGTGTCCCTCACACCCCAGCAAGAAGGCTCTTCCTTTCTGCTGGCTAGAGGGTAGCAGCAAGGATGCTCTCTGCACCCAAAACCCAAGAGTTATCACCTTGCATTTTGTGGGAGGAAAAGCACCATGGGAAGGGTAAACGATGTACCCAGAGCCCCAGAGCAGGACTGAAAATAGGGTCAACAGGTCCAGTTTCCTCCTTTGGCTGTAATCAGAAGAGCATTTTTCTTCCTGCTGCAATTTCCTCTTCCACTCCTCCTTGCATATGCATAAAGACAAGGAAAGCCCATACAGCAAAGAGAAGGGATCACAAGTTTTATCCCAACTCATTACTCTGTAGTTCATTCTGCGTTTTTTAGCTATTAAAATATGATGACAGCCCAGAAGACACCAGGAAATACCTCATTTTCACAAGCGTGCAGAAGACTTGCCGGTTCACAGAGAAGCTGTAATCACAGAATCACAGAATCATAGAATGGTTTGGGCTGAAAAGCACCTTAAGATCATCTAGTTCCAACCCCCCTGCCATGAGCAGGGACACCTCGCACTAAACCATGTCGCCCAAGGCTCTGTCCAACCTGGCCTTGAACACTGCCGGGGATGGAGCATTCACAACTTCCTTGGGGAACCCATTCCAGTGCCTCACCACCCTCACTGTAAAGAATCTTCACTACATCATCATCACCATCATGACTCTACCTTTTTCCTACCAATTCAAATTAGGCTTAATGTTCTCCAAGCAGAAAAGAGCAGGAAATTGAAAGTTTCAGTTTTATTCTCAGACGCACCAAATCTCCACATCAAAAACTTACTTGCCCCTTGTTGAGTTAAATTTGAAAGCTCAACTAAAGGGATTTTTTTTTCACTTTAACAAAAGATAACCAAAACCCTTCAAGGCATTCAGCGGAAATTTAGTTTAATTTAACATGCATCCACCACAGCATTAATGCTTTTAAGACATTAACATTACAATGAATTTAATCCAAATTTATATTATAATAGGTCTGGATGTTTGCTCTGACAACAAGCGCAGAGGAACTTACACCAGCTGGAAATTTGGCAGAATACAAGAGGAACATCTGAGTTTTGCAGAGTACCATAAAGACAGGCTAAAAGAGATTTGCAGTAAAGGGGTTAGGAGAGTGCTCTCATTTCAGATACCATCTCAAATCCAGATTGAGACAGCAATTTATCCAAGCACTCTAGTCACACAACTGACTTAGTTTGTGACTTGCCCGAAGGACAGCCTGTGCCTCCAAGAAGTGGCAGTGATTCTAAGATCTTTTGCTGCAATATTTAATGTGGGAGTGAGAGTGCAGTACTGGCAGACTCTCCTTTTTATACTTACATCACCAACCTTCACACCAGCAGTCAAGGAGCACTATGGAAAAGTTGTAAGCCTACACACTATTTTCAGTTTCAAAGATAAAGAGACATGAAAGCCTAGACACTTTTTTATTCTCCCACCTACATACCATCCATTCTCCACTCAAAGTACTACAAGATTTAAACAAAAATGCTAAATTATGCCTTAAAAAGATCCTCATGCATGAAAATTATTACTGGCACCTGTGAAAACATTTTCCAACTAATTTCAATGGGAAAAAACCCTCACCTAATGCAAATCTGAAAGCATCCCTGGAAGTGATGAGAATCACTTGAGATCACACATGAGAATCACTTACATTGCACATTGATTGATAACAGCATACTTATTATTTTGTACCAGGTATATTTTCATTATGCAAGATTTCTAATAATGCTCAGACAATAGAGTTCAGAAGTTCGTATTTTGCTTGCAAGGGTTCACTAGAGAGATAAAAAGAAATAATTTGTGGAGCAGGCTTCACTTACCATATGATTAAACCAGACTTAAGCACAGATTAATTTTCTTGCTAATTCTTTCTGTTCTACACTGAATAACCCACCCTCAGAATCTATTTGTAGGGAGTCTCCATAACAGGAGGAAGCAGAGAGATTTCAGGCTATAGTTAGCAACAGCTTTGGTCTCTGCCATGTGCATGCTTTGGGTATCACCAGCACAAAAGCAATGAGTCAATCACAGCCCTCAAAACTGGGCTCTCACACTGCAAAACTCATCTGCCAACACATCTGTCCAGATGTGCTTCTCACGGGCACAGATGTAGTTTTGCGTCAGTCTCAGACTTATATTATGGCAAAAAACCCCAGCACTAAAGCCTCAGCATGACCAACTGCTGCCGGGCTTAGAGCCACACCATGCTCAGTCCTGCAGCTGAAATGCCAAGCTGGGTGCTGTCACAGCTTTTCTCAGTGATATTTGTGTCTGGGACTTTGGATGACTTGGAAAATCACATTTCTGTGCCCATTAATAGGTTTCTGAGATGCCACTGAACCAAGAACGGTTTTATTAAAAACACACAGATAGAAGATCCATCTGTTCAAATGCTATTCACATCAGCTTCTGGTTTGTTATCCTTTAGAAATACTTTGGAACACAGCACAAACATATCAGCTGGAAGGAGAGAGTAAGAACGCATGTCTCTGCTTGGTTCTTGACAAGATACTTTTATTTTTATTGCTCAAAACTACACATTATTATTTGGACACAGCTTGTTAGGATGAGCAGACAGTTCAGAAAAATAAGAAGTGGCCCACGCCCTGAAAATCTTTTATCGCCAGCATTTCAACTGAAGACAGGCATTTTTCTGAGGTTAGAAAACCCATTTTCCTTTTGAGCTTGTAAACTTCTACCCCTTTTTGCGAATCCAGAAAGTTAGAAAATACTCTAAGAAAGAGGTTTTCTGTGGAGCATTATCCCATCTGGAAATACAAAGAAGCTCCCCACATCGCATAGGTTTGAGACATAGGTGTTCTCTGGGGTTGGGACATTGATAACACTGACTCCAGCCCAAGCCATCTCCAGGCTCTTACTCCTCGACAGGCTGCAGGGTTTAAAACTCCTCAGTCCCCCGGTACCCTGCTCAAGCTCTATTTTTTTGTGTGCACACACATGCATCCATGTGCACACAAAACCAACAGGGTTGTGTTGTAAAAAGCAAGCACTCCCATCTGAAAGCACTTAGGAGATGTTCACACATGCAGCACAGTATAAATGTCAATACAAAGCAGCACACATGTAAAACTTTTAGATTTAAGCTTTATGAGGACGTGGAAATAAACATCGGCAAAGCACAGGAGGTCGGCATCGAGAGCGCTAGCTCTTACCCGACATGTGTCTGAGAGGTTTTGTGGATCTGCTCAATAGCTTTGTGTTTTCTGAAGGGCTGGTCCAGCACTCCCTTTGAATTCGTCTTTGAGCCATTAGTACTTACACACATGATTGC
>NW_009935401.1:97457-120036 GCF_000696875.1 Nestor notabilis | reverse complement strand
AGCAGCATAAAGCTTTACAAGAAGTCTTGAGAAAAGACAGAGCCTTGCTTGTGCAAAGGATTAAGCAAGAGCATAGCAAAGTAAAGGACAATTTACCATGAGTACCCTTTTTACCTTCAAATAACAGTTCATGCGTCCTATGGGCAAAACCACTGGAACCACAAGTCTTCTAAATTTGAATTATTGTATAAAAAGGCCTTGCAATAAGCCATGGAGGTCTATCATGGGGGTATAGTAGCAGATATTTTATAGCCTTACTGTTGTTCAGGCAGTTGACTTCGGAGTATAAAAGATTTCGGGGAAGTCTGCAAGAAAAAGATACTCTTATGCAGCCTATAAATACCATTGACCTAAACTGTGAAGCATTTACCCTGGCAAACTTTCAAACTGTGTAAAGAAAACAGATCCCTCTATCCATGATTGCATCCACTCTTGGTGGGGAAACTTGCTAAATAAGACAAAACAACAGCCTGCTTCCAAATTTAGTCAGCTCAACCTAAAACTTGAATTATTAGTTCATTGTTGATGGGAAGATAAAGCATTTAGAGAAACCACCCACACTGGGGACAGGATCCAGGTCATAGACCAGATGAAGAGAAGACTGAAGAAATGAAGGACCAGTAACAGGAAGGAGATTTCCTAGACCATGCATCAGACTATATAACATTTTACCAGAGAGGTTTATGGACACCTTTAGTAGAAGCAAATGAAAAGCTTTCAAAAATAGAACTTTCCATTGAAAAACTATGGTGGTGTTGCTTTTTTTTCTACTCTTGGAAACATGTCAATGTTAATTAAAAGCTCACTGGAGAAATTTCACAGCAGCTAGAAGTGCTTGGTTCCACCTTCCCTTTGCGTAGTTATTTGTAACCACACAGTCAAAATTTAATATTTAAATGTCTGACATCATTATCAAAATTCAAGTGTCTGTTTCTCAGTAATATTCTTGATAGACACCCCTTCACAAATGTTTCCTCAAATGCAGTGTTATTTACCCCAGAAAGGACCTTTTTTCCCATAAGATATAGGAACTTTCCATGGAGAATAATCTTGTTTTGCAGCTATTTGCAGTCATCATCCATTTATGAGCTAAAATCACAGAATATTTGGCTCATAAGAACCAAGGATTCACCTATCATAATTTTTAAATTGTTTTTTTTCTTTTTTTTTTTTTTTTTTAAATGCTCAGAGGATGAATTCATCGTTATTAAAAACAATAAATATGATTTGGAAAAGGTCCTGTTTCTAATCAAAGATAGAAAGGAAAAAGGATGTGATTTGGAAAGGATGCAGTTGAACAGAGATGGAAAAAAGCTGAAAAGGATAAGTGACAGCAACCTACTACTTTTATCACTTTCCAATCTGTTTTCACGCTTTGCCCATTCTGAAAAAAGAACAAGGATTCTGTGCGATCAGGATAGAAGAAAAAGAATAAAGAAAAGGGAAAGGTTTCCTTCTGTCAAGTAGTCAAGATATTAAATTTCCTCAGTGGGAAGGCAGGGCAGGATGATGTCATTCCACCTCCTGCTTTCCATCAATTAGACACATTGAATGTGTATCGTCAGTTACAGGGGAAAACCCAGAGTAGTCATGTATCCCAGACAGGTTAAAGAAAGGAAATAAGCTAATTTTCTATTCAAATACAAAGCATTATTATGATTTTTTTGCAGATCAGGTGACATTTGGCTAGTCCTCATGACCCTCATGAAGTGGTGATGAATCACCAACTCCATACTTTCCAGGTAAGGAACCTAAGCCAAAAAAAGAGCTCAGATTCAAAGTAAAAATCTAAGTTAATCCTCAAGGCTTCCTGGTGGCCTGTTCCACAGAATGTATGCTTCTAGAACTGGATCCATGTTCAAACATGCTCTGGATCTTACAGTGAACTTCCTTCAGGAAACACGTTTCTTCCTTCTGATTACCTTTATCTGCTTACAGCTGGTCTGGAAGTTTTGAGAGGCTGGAATAGGGTGCTGAAGTCTTTGAAGACATCTACTGTTCGGCATTTGTTGCTAGTGTTTAATTTTCTGGAGCCTGTGCTGTGCCTCTATCAGAAGCATCCTCAAATTAATTTGAGGAAACAAGCACAGGAGTATTAAAACAACTTGCCCTAAGGCAAGCATCAATGCAGGGCTTGAGGTAGCACTCCTTTCACAAGGTGACTCACCATAAAAAAACAAGCAGTGTTTTTCCAGGATCTGGGAACTAGTAATGGTATACAAAGCTAATAGCCTGTTAAAACCCAACCCACATCAATACAGCTCAAAGAGGCTGTATTTTGAAGGGTCACAAAATGAGAGCTTTCAGGCAGCATGTTTGGCAGGTACCCATCCCAGGAGAGGGCCACCAACACTGGCATCCTCCTCCATTTTTGGCTGCTGTTATGAGGGATCTCACTAGCTGTAAGACCACCCAAGAGAATGGGAGGTCTTTTACCAAACACGACATTTGCTCTGTGGTCATTTGTGGGGGATACCTGTGCTCAGGAAAAAGAGACCACTCAAGCATTTGCCATCAGGGACTTTTTCTTGCAGTGCTCCAGATGAGCAACATGTAGCCACAAGTGGTCCTGGACCCAGCTGTTTCCATGCTGCTGAGCACATCTGGGAGCCCAGCCACCAGGAACAAACCAACTAGAAACATCTGGATCAGGAAACTAAACGTGAGGATGACTGGGATCAAAATGCCACACTGGAGTACTCCATCAAGCTTGATTTGCAGAATGCAAATAAAAACTGAAATAATTTAGTTTGCTGCAATCCAGAGACAAAACACATTTAACCTTATCTGAAAGGGTCGTGACAAAACCAAAGCAGAGGCCATGCCTTCCCAAGCAAACACAGAGTAGACCAAGAAAACAGAACCAGAGACAGTTCACCTCAGTATTAGCTTTTCACAGTTAAATCCATGTGTGTTTGCACAGAAGAGCTCACTGAAATTTAAGCAAATAGCAGCAAACCTCAAAGAACAGGAGAAATCTCACTGCATCCCCAAAGTATGCAGCAGTGGAGACATTGCAAAGATGCCAACTGGCAGGAAATGAGGAGGGAACACAGTATTCCTAAGAAACCTCCTCATTTTTCCCATTAATGATGTGAGCCAATTGAAAGGAGCAAGGAGGAGAGGGGAGCTCAAACCTTCCCTCTAAATCAGGGCAAGAGGGAAAGAAAACACTGTCATTCCAAAATGAGCAGACCACACAGTAAAAGAAAAATTAAAATAGTAAGAAAGAAAGCAAGCTTATTTTCCCTTAGTCTTTGCTTACTTAACTATTTACTCAGGACTAATCAGACAAGATGTAGCAAATTCAAAGCTTATGTCAGTTTTCTACTCACGGCCCATCTGCAAAGACAGTGGTCCTCAGTATACGCTCCACATCAGCTCACACGTAACTTCACAGGCAGTCTGAGGACCTCATTACTGCTGAGGCCAAAACCAAGCAAGAATAAGAGAGGATGAGACACATGTAGCTATGACAAGATAGCCAGACTGCAATGAAACCTCACCTTTAAGGAAAACCCTCAAGGAGAATACAAAAATGCAATACGGTGGCCTGCTGCTCATTGTAGAAAGGAGAGAGTAGCCACTAAAGTGTATCAGAAGTCTATAAAGCTTCAAGAACACCAACTATGTTGTCATCCACAGTGATGTCTTCTCTGATGCAGCTGCTAAGCGGGCTGCCCTGAGCCTTGTGATGCTTTAGGGTAAGCCATGGTCCTGCTAGTGACAAAGCCCAGACTGGCCAGCAGCCAAGCCTGCTGTCCCATCAGCAAGTCTTCTGCCCTTGCAGGAATGAGTGGGAAAAGCCCGTTTATTTAGCTATTGTTTGCAAAGGAGAGAGGCATGACTAAGGAGGAATTAGCTGGAGCTGCGGAACCAGAGATGGGAACTAAACTCCCAACAGAGATCACTCTCCCAGAAGGTCCTAGAGAAGGGAACAAGGGAAAAAGTGCGAAGTCTTCAGGTGAAATCTTTGACATGACTCACCTGGAAGACACAATAAGGTGATGGGTTACCAGAGAGGGAAGTGGCAGAGTTCTTTCCAAACCAGTAAGAATTGAACAGATGAGCAGAACAAGAGCTCCTTCCTGAGCACAACAGGCGGAGACAGCTAAAGCCAAAACCAAGGCTGCCCCTCAGCAGCCAAAGGGCTGTTTGGATCACAAACAACTACAAGGCTTGGTGCTTTTTTGTTGGTATTCCCCATTAAACACTGGAGGGACCCCACAAGCTTGGTGGTGGCATTCAGCACTGCAGAGGCCATTATGACAGCAAGGCAGCACTAGTGGAGGTCAGAGACCCACTGGGAAGCACCAGTCTTCCCCACAGGGCACTACAGAGAGCTCAACCCAGAAAATGATTGCTGCAAAACTCATTGCACAAATGGATATTGCTCAAAACCCACAGCATGGCCGAGCAACTCCAGACAGCTCACACTGGGGCATCAACTGGTCCATGCTGCCTGCTCTAAGAAGCAGCTGGAAAACAGCCTCAGGTCCAGGCAAATTAGTTTCACCGGAGCAAGAGCTCCAACAGCTTTCTCAGGGCAGCATGGTCTTCACCCCCCGCAACAGAGCCTTGAACATTGGGTAGGCTTTTGCTGAGGTAGCTGCCATTGTGGACAGTGGTTCTACTTCTCGCTGTGTGTTACCATCTCCTTGGTTGAGTCCCATTAGCAGATCCACAAACACCGCAGTGCTGACCCAGCTACAGTGGCTTAATCCTCATCAGAGGTGCTTAGAGCTAATTTACACCCCCAGCTCAGGTCAGGGAACAGTAACCTGCCACAAAACAGCCAGGGACACCAGCACCTTAAACACCACTTCTGCAGGGAGCATCCCTCTGTACCCTATTTAAACGCTCACCTTGGTACCAAAGGCAATTTTTCCTTCTGAATTCCTTGCATGTTTCCTCCCTGACAAAATATTATTAAAATAATTTCAGAGCTGTAAAATATTTTTAAACATTAAAATCCACACTGCAAGCTGATTAAGAAGTATTTATATTACAAAGTATTTATACTGCAGCAATCCCTGTGACTTGCAGTCTGTGTTATCAGAGCTGTTGGAGGCAGTCCCAGCACAGCTTCCTTGTTTGTCCTAGTGCTACTAGAGTGGGAAGGGAGAATAAAAGCAAAAAAATAATTAGTTTGTATATAAAACTGTGGCACAATAATAAAGATGACCATGTGCTGGCCTGCTTTCCTGAAACACAGCCCTTATTCCTCTCACTCTTTGCATGCACTGACCCTTGCAGAGAGCTGGGATACAGGCTGGTGCATCCATTAGCCGTGGATATCATTATGTGTCTGACCATGGGGACTGTTACTGCTGCTGACACAGGGGCTGGAGGCACAGAAGGATTCTCATTTCCCAAACACTTAGAAATACATAAATCTTTTTTTCCACTCCACTATTTTATGGGAAATAGCTCAAGCCAAAGCTCTGGCCAGGTTGGACGGGGCTTTGAGCAACTTGTAGCTTCAGCAAGTGCAACAAAGGGCTTTCACAAACCTTTTGTAACTGGACTAGGCCAGCTCCACTAACCATCATCACCTATAGCTGTGACCATTTAGTTTTGCAGGATGGATAAGACCCATATGCAATCCCAGCCTTTATATAAAGGCCACTGTCTCATTTCTAGCAGCTCTGTAAAATCTGTTGCTTTTGAGAGGTCACCCATCCTAATTCACCCACCTCCTGTCCTGGGTTCAGCTACAGCAGTCATTTTTTCTCCTTAGTAGCAGGTGCAGGGCTGTGTTTTTGACTTTCAGCCTGGGAACAACGCTGATAACACCGATGGTTTTAGTTGTTGCTCATTAACGTTTACTCTGACCAAGGACTTTCTCAGTCTCATGCTCTGCCAGGGAGGAGGGGAAGCCGGGAGGAAGCAGAGACAGGACACCTGACTCAAACTGGCCAAAGGGGTATTCCATACCACAGCACGTCATGCCCAGTATAGAAACTGGGGGGAGTTACCCGGAAGGCCCAGATCGCTGCTCGGGTCGGGCTGGGTATCGGTCGGCGGGTGCTGAGCGGTTGTGTCCTTTTCCCTTGTTATTCCTCTTATCATTACTATTGGTAGCAGTAGCGGTTTGTATTATACCTTAGTTACTGGAGTGCTGTTATCTCAACCCGTGGGAGTTACATTCCTTCGATTCTCCCCCCCATCCCTCCGGGAGCGGGGGGAGGAAGGAAAAGGGGGGGAGTGAGCGAGCGGCTGCGTGGTTCCAAGTTGCCGGCTGGGCTTAAACCATGACACCTCCCTAGCAATGCTTGCTCCAACACATGGCATCCTGATGGTGAAGCAGGCTGCTTTCTGTTTGCTCGGCTGTCTTGAGCTTCAGGACTATGCAAGCAGTGCTGCCCAGACAGAGAACCACCACATCTGCCTTCAACACTGCCAAGGGGAGAGGGCATATGCCAAGTGGCCACATCCTCCCAGTGCACTGTCCAGAACCAGCACAACATTCCTCCTGTCTGAGCTGGCAGCAGCCACATGCACATCTGGAGCATTCAGCTATGGACATGGCTCCTCCACCAAGGAGGTAAATCCATTTTCTGGGATCTGCTCACCCTTCAGCAGAGATCCCCAGCCTGTTTGTAGCCAGTGAGTCTGCCAGCCTGCAGCATCCTCTTCACAGCTCGTGGCTGCTGTAAGCAAAAGTGGCTGAAAGCATCAAACGGAGGCATGATGCAGCTCAAGAGGGAAGAAGCTCAAGAAATCCTTTCTGCAGGAACACAGACCCCTTGTAGACAAACAGGTTTTAATGAATAGATTCCCCTTTGCTTCTTAGTTTATGTTCATGACTTCCCTTGACTTGAATGTACAGAAGCGGTCCGAAAATTTCCCCAGGCCATTTATTTACAGCTACAAACCACCACTTCCTATTTCACTTAAAACATCAGAGCACTGCCAGCAACGTTTTGTTTTCATATTCTCCAAGACCAAAACATTCGCTGGGTGTTGGGAATATTTGAGATTGGAAGCTACAGGCACCAGATGGGACTGAGTCGAGACAAGCCATAAGGATGTGCCCTTTCTACAGCTGCAGCATTTACAGGACATCAGAGCTAGAATAAAAATCCTGGTGACTGGAGAAACATGGTGCTGGACACCCAGAGCCATGCAGTACTTTCTTTGGTGATTCTGCCTCCTCCTCCTGCCCTGTCCTCGCCTCCCTTCTCATGCCATAGCTCTCCTTCACCTCATTTGCACTTTGCTCTGCTTACACTCTGTTTCTTGTTCTGCCTAGGCACCACACTCAGCATGACAGATCCCAGCTGTGGCCTTCAGGCGCTTCCGTGATAGCACTAAGTAACACTTTTAATAACACGGAGATCATCCAAAGAGCCTTCATAGGAAGTTTTAGCACTCCATCTCCCAAGCAGTTTTCCCCTCTAGTATTGAACTTGTGCAGTACTGGAGTTCCCTGAAAGCGTCTTACCAAGATTCAGAGTTAAAGTTGACAGAGTTTTCTTCTTAAACTTCTAACACTCACATGGAAAGCTCTTTTTGGCTAAAACCCTTCAAGCTCATGCTTAGCTCATGAGGGATTCAGTATGTGGAAAGTCTGGAGACAGTTGGATAAGCCTGCACCAGAAGCAGATCAAAACCAGAACCACCTCCCCAGGCCCCCACTCACTACCTCCACTGTTACTCCCTCTGCCCCAGCCTTGCTCCCAAAAACTCAGGCAAATTACATGGACTTTCTAATCACCCCTGAACAACAGTTTGCAACTCATTTTGCTCATGTCTGGAATTCTGTGGGCTCCATTTGGCTACAGCTTAATTTCTTTCTGACCAAATTAGGTACAATGTAAGGTCTCTCTTTTCACTTTTTTTAGGTCATTCCTGCCAGATTCAGCCGTGTATCATGGTAGTTCTGACCATGGCTATATTCAGGCCTCTGCACCCACCTGCAGAGGCAAACACGCAAGGATTAATCCATCATATGGCCTATCATCCTCCCCTCCATCCCTGAGGAGGGCATTATCTTACCTAAATCTGCCTATGTGCCACAGCGCTGGGTCACCTTTCCAACAGGAGATGCCAGACAAGCTCAACTCCTTGGCATTTCAGCAGTGTAACAACCTGCACACGTGTGTTCACATCCACACTCGTGTGCTTACATTGCACACATATCTCATGTACATCACCCTTGCACACAGGAGAGGGGAACTGTCAAACTGGGCTCATGCATGCACGCAACCCCGGTACTTATGGAATAATAATATGCACTTCACAGCGAGAAATTAGCCCTTGGAAATCCTCACTGCAGGGAATTCAGCTGGACAGAGAGATTTTTTTTGCCATGGAATATGCTCAGCACCCCTGCAGACAGGATGCAGTAAGTACATCTTCCCTCTCTCCTCCCAGTATCTGGCTGCCTCTTCTGGCTTCCATTGCAACACCTTTAGTACCCCAGTGTCCTTTCCCAGACAGCAGCACTTCCTCATGTCGCAGCTCAGACCGCAGGACGTGAATATGATGGAACAGTCTGCAAAGGTCAAAGCGATTATTTGATGTTCTCAAAACGTCTGCATTCCTTCAGGATTTCCCTTGTTTTTCCTCTAGCTAAGAGAAAAAAGAGAGTATGGAATGAAGGAAGGGGGGCAGCCAGCCCCAGCTCCAGGTGCAGCCCACCCCAAACCCTTCCCAGCCAGCTGAGCTCCCCTATGGGCATCTGCTAAAACCCCTGATATAAGGCAGGAGAGATCAGGTGGTCATGAGACATTGCACTGCTGTCAGGAAATTTCTCCACCGTGGTTTGAGGTTATGTCTTTCACTATTATTTTCCTCAATCTCCCTTTTCTTTTCTTGAAAATAATCAGTTTGCTCAGATTCTTGTGGTGAAAAGCTTCCAGTAAGTTCCAGCGTGGAATCTAGGCAAAGGGACAGATTATCTGCCTGCAGTAGGACACCTCACTTAGAGCAGCCTAATAACATAAAAATGATATATTTTAAGTCCTGCTCCCTCAATAATACCTTTTAACGTATTCAACTTATTTTAACATTATAAATAAAAGTGCTGGCACACACTGAGGTTTCTTTTGGAAGGGGGGAACAGCATGCTCTCCAGCTCCTTAGCCTCTCCGAGGTTTGGTTGCCAACCTCAAAGCTGGAACTCCAAGTTACTTTAATAAGCAAAATATTCCATTTTCCATGTATTGTTGCTCTTCAGAATGGATCCAGTTCTTGGGAGTGACGATGAAAAGCTGCAGAGCTTTCTTTTTGCTTTCATAGCAAAAGGCAAAAACTCATCAAAACCACATTACAGACTGTTAGGAAGGGGCTCTGGACTGTCACCTGGAAGTTCAACTTCATTCCTCTCCAGGAGAGGAGGACCAGCTCCAACTTGTCATGCTGATGTCTCATCTCCACCAGCTCCAAGCTCCCTCCTGCTGCTGCTGATTTGGTCACTCTTACCATGCTAGTTTTTTTGCAACAGAAGCCTACATCCCTTGGTTGCTCCAAGTCCTCAAAGTCTGGAAAACTGCAAACCCAGACCCAAAACTTGGTGCTTTGAAATCATCTTTTCATGTGCTGGTTGGAAATAGCCCTGAAAAGATATTATCGTCAGTGGTGTTTTCCACAGTTTCACAAACAAAACTTTCTCTACTTTTTGTTTTTAATAATCCCAGTGTAAATTGGAAGCTCTGGGGGATTTTTCCATATGTGCTAACACATTGCCTGCATCCCCTTGGATGCGGGTCTGTTACTGCAGGGATGGCTCATGTGTTGCTGACAGCACTAAGCACCTCATTCTCCAGGGAAGAAGAGCTGAAAGCCTTTTGCTGGAATATAGCAAAAGGAAACTTGACAACTTCGAGCTGATCAGAGAGGGAATGAGGCTGTATCACCAGCATCCACATTCACAGATGGCTGAGAAGACAAATACCTACTAATAACATGGCCCCAAAGGTACCAGAAACTCATTATTGCCTTCAGGCCTTCTGGAAGCAGGTTGGCTTCCTGGATAAATTGTTTTTCTGCTTCTAATGACTTCATCACAAAGAAGGGTGGCCACTGCGTTTGGGGGGATTGCTGGCAGCCACACAGAGCTGCTCTCCAATATTCCCTGGCTCAATCACCTCCCCAAGTACCATTATCTCCAGTTGTGCACAGGGCTCATCTCACCGCTCCATGTAGATTCCCCAGGCACCGGCTTCCATACGATGGGTTTTTCTTTTGCCAAAAAACACTGAACAACATTGACCTCCACGTTCTGGCATCACCGCTTCTCATGGAACACGCGTCTGCTTTCACATCCAACTAGGATAACTGAGGTTGTTTTCGTTGTAATTCTGATACAGCTGCATGACTGAAGAGTCATAGATGGAGCTGTTACGGAGTAATTGACCTGGTCCGCTGCTCCCTAGAACGATGATCGCAAGCAGACCAGCTGAAGAGTGGGTGTGGAACTGGCGCAGCTAAACCAAGGGGTCCCCACCCCATCAACTTCTCCTTTCCCAAGGGTCTTGCATTAATAAAAGAGGGTGTGTCGACATTACACCAAGAAACCAGAACGGGATTTCAGTTGCATAAAGCGGGCAAGCTGCTCTCATCCTCGCAAAGGCTCAGGGTCTGATCCCAATGAGGGCAATGGAAAGATCACCCTAGGACAAAGCTCTTCCAACACCTGCCCAGCAACATAACTTCAAACAAGCCTGTTCAGGTATGGCCACTCACACCACACCTTATCACGTGCATGCCCTTGCTTTCTCTAACTAGCATAGGCACCCAAAGAGATCCCACAGCATTTGGACTCCAAAGCCTCGGATGCTGAGAAACATACCCACCACTGAAGGAGCTGAGTTCACAGTCAGCATTCCTTGGTGTAACCATTATACAAAAGCTACTCATAATTTGCAGCATCCACCCCTGGAGCTAAAAGCAGAGACTTCTGGAACGGACTCAGTGCAGCCGTCTGAATGGGTGCAGCTGCAAACCCTTGTAAACTTCCCATTGGCGCCGGCGACAGCCAGCTATGGGCTGCTCTGCCGAAGCTGGATCCAAGGAGGAGTTCAGCACTGTAGAGAAGGTAGGGTCCATCTCAGAACCACCATGGTTTTATTCCAGGTCATGAAAAAGCAAACCAAGAATCTTGAGCATTCTGCAAAGACGTAACCAAGTCCAGGGGTGAGAAAAACCAAAAATAAATAAGAAAATCTTCATTTCAGGTCAGCTGAAATGTTCCATTTCACTTTACACCCCGTTCTTGCTCACGTGAGAGTTGGGCGTGTTCTTTTATTCAAGACTAAAATCAAGGTAGCATACCATTAGAACATCCCAAATCACTTCTATGACACATAACCCTTTATTCCAAAAGCACATCTCAAATCCATAAGTCTGTCTTTATTTCCAGGCCCTTCCTCCCCCACTGCCACAGAGTGAAAACAGCAGATTCCACTTCCCGCTTCACATTGAGGGCGAGTTACAACTGCTATATCTCAGCCAGCCCTCCCTGCTAATGAATACATCCTGATCCGATCAATCCTTGCAAAACTTCTGGAATGGTTTTTGTTTGTAAAGGCAGGACCTACAGCAGGACACTCAAAATATTTCATATGGTGCTACGCTACAGTGCCTTCCTGAGTGGCACGTTCAAAAACACTTGGACTAGATATGACTGGGATCAGAGCTCCCAAGCATTTGCCTGTTGTTGGGAATTCACATGCAAGGCCAGTAGCGATAAGAAAAAGAAGGCAGAATGGTGAAAAGAAAATAGCCTCATGAAAGTCATTGGTATTGTCCAGAAACAAGGAAGCCTCCCTATGGGAGCCATATCTTGTTTCATACATCTATCTGAATTTAACACTTCACTGAAATCTCTTTGCAGAAGCACCGAGCCCTACAGCAAAGCAACCATTAACTTGAAAAGTTAACGCCATGTGTCCCGGCAAAAAAGAAATCACTGGAATTTCTCCCAAATTCTGTTCCTCATTCATCCCCACAAGCAAAACCAAATACACAATAAGCTGATGACTTCTGTAAGTGACTGTGCCAATGTCACTGGAAGGTAAGCCCTGAATAGATGGCTTTCTAAAAATTGAACTGCACGGGCATGCAACCAGCTCTCTGACCACACATCTTTTGTTATTTATCTGCCACACAGTCTGTACAATCACCAGCACATACCAATGTACATGCACGCACATACACTGTGCTTTTGAAAAGCTTCCTTTGGGAAAACATCTGCAGCTATAGACTCCTACCCATTATCACACCATGCTCAGTAAAATAGATAAACACACCTCCAGAATAAGGGAGAGGTCCACATACATAACCCACAGGAGTGGCTATAGTTAGGAGTCCTGTTACTCTTTAGAGATCTTGTACAACTCTATCATAGATATCTATAAAAAAATAGACCAGATCTTGGTCTGAAATCAAGCTCTGGAGATGCCCACCTCTTGGCATCTCACTGGCTGCAGACGGTCTGAAGCTAAGTGGGATGGAAGTGAGATTTTATTACCCTAGGCAGGAAAAGTGTCACTTGCAGAGTCTGCACACACCAAACTCTGCCCTGCACAGAGCCACATAAAAAGTTTCTGCAAAACCACATTCCCAAAGCATGCTGTTAAGCAGGTTCCTCTTATCCAGGAGCACAACTGAAGGGTAAGGGCAAACTTGGGACCTTCAAATCTTTAGGAAGCAAACAGTGAGAAGAAAGGACTGTAAAACTGAGCAGGTCTTCCTCAGCTCTCCTTCATGGCCACCAAGGTGGTGATGGCACCGGGCACAAGGTGCCACACATACCTGGGCTTGATTGGAGCACTGGAGACAACAGGTTACATTAACACAGAACTCCATAACAGCTAATTAGCTCTGCTAATTAGTACAGCTGATGCAGCCAAACTGCTTGTGGTACCTAGCTAGATCACTGACCTAGGTTTTAGTATTACATAATACTGTGGGCACCTCTCAGATGAGAGCAAATGGGTGATAACACAGGAAAATTGAGATGCAAATCCACAGTTCCCATCTCTACTTTCTTCCCTCCAACAAATTCCCTAAGATTTTCAATTCCAGATCAGGCTCAGAGGACAAAACCTTGCTTAGCTTCAGGGTCTTAAAGCACAGCCTTAAGCTTCAAGTCAGCTACTGAGACTTAGGCAGTATAACTCAGATCTGCATAAAACAGAGCTTCCCTGGAAATATCCCCAAGTATTAAATTAACACAGATATGGAATAAACTTACATATACATGCATGTTTTCTTACTTCATATCTTGCATCCTGAGAAGCATATATTTGCAGGTGAGCTAACTAACTGAAGAGAGCAATGTAGAGCTTCCTTGTTTAGCACATGTCCTTTGAATTGCTAACAGTGAATGCCACTAATTGCATTCCTCCCTTCCTCTTTCGGATAGGGAAGTGCCCAAGTTCAGTGTCAGGCTATGTGGTCCTGGCTCCCATTTTAAACAAATGATGCTTCCAGGCTGCAGGAAGCAAGGCATAAAAGAACTAGGCTAAACCCAGCTACGAAACTGAGGAAAATAGCCTATAAACTCTAACAACTGAAGAATCGCAATTGAACAGCCTACATTACAGGGGAGACAAAGAAAAAGAAAAGATACTAGTGGTCTTTGAGCCCAAAATTTGATGAATATATGAACCATCAACAGCACAACAGGTCAGAAACCCCAACTTCATCAGTGATCAGCACCGGCCTTTCAGGAGAAATTAAACCCTCCCCATAATGTGCCTGGCTTGAAGATCAGCATCACCAGGGACTTCTTCCTTGGCTCAGCAGAAGAGTACGATAAGGAAAGATTTGCTCACGTGCACATTTTTGACAGATCTCAGTGTGTACAAACTTGGCTATACTTCAGTACTTAAATACACTCCAGACCTGGATGGCTCAAAGGGTCAGCACTGTTTGAAATCACCAGACCTCCAGGAAATAAATGGAAAACTTTTATAGTTAGCATGCAACAGGGGTCAAGAGCACAGCATGTGTACAGCGCATGAGTGTTGAGATGTACATTTAGGAAAACAAATCTAAGCATTTAAATTGGAGGGGTCATGGTCCATCTGATCACTGAGACACCACCTCTTCCACCCCCATTGCACAGCAGGGAGAGAAATGGGGAGCTGTTATCATCCACATGTGGGCCAGGAAAACCAAAGTCATACGTTTGCCCTTTCCAATGCAAGATGATGGATGTGAAGTGATGCGTAAAGCCAGCACAGGATATGTCCCTCCTTGCAGGGAATGGGAAAGGGAGAAGTTGACTGACTCAGAACAGTGCAGCCTGCTCTGCCATCTGCTCCTGGAACAGCACAACTTTATACTGGCCATTACACAGGGCTTGTGGAAAAGTCACAGTCTGATGCCAATCCTCACTGGTTGGAGTTTCTCAGGGCTATATTTAGTCCTTCTGGGGAGGAAAGGGGTGTTATTGGTTGTTACTTGTACAAAAGCATGTGATTCAGTCATCAGCAGCATCTGATTCCACTGGACCACAGTATTATGTGAGTCCTTGTAACAGCCATGGTTCTCTGTTTCTATCTTCCCAGGCATTTTGGAGCATTATTTTTTCCTATTTATTGCATGCTACAGAACACATTGAACGAAAAGAGAGCCTTGCTGAACGCTGAAATTTAGACCCACCGTGTCTCATCCAGATCAGAACGAAACAGCTTGGGATTGGGAAATACAATCTATCTGCTACACAACGTGATTTAACCCATAAATCTATGATTTCACTGGCACAGCTGCTATTTTTTAACATCGGACTAGACATCAATAAGGAAAGAGTTTGCTGGCACTGCAAAACCCTATCATGTGGCTCAGTTAATTAAAAACTGACCTAGTCCATGATCATCAAATGTTGTAATCACATGCCTGCAAGTGAATAGATGTAGAAACAGACACCCCCTGCTCTGTGTTCCCATAGATCACACAGATTAACAACAGAACAAGTCTAACTCAAGGACCCTGACGTTCAATCATTTTTACACACACCAGGGCTTAGCTTTTGTGATGGGGACCCAGAAGGTTTGACCATTCGATGTTGCCACTCACTCCATGACCATGTTTCTGCCAGACATAGAGAAGTTGACATCGACTTCAGCTCCTCTGCTTTAACAAAGACAGACACTGCTTCCCTATTTCACCAAATGCTTTGTACTTGAACTGGATCACAGCCAGGGTGCTAAGGCTAATACATCTTAAGCAGCACTAGAAAGGTGATTTAGGTGGAGGCGATACCATCAGCTACTGGAGGACAAATTCCACCCTTGGCACTCAATCCTTGACAGGTACATGAAGACAGAGAAATTGATTTTCAATTCTCTGGAAACTCTGCACTCCCTTTTAGTTAATCTAAGAGTACGTACACTCAGCAGAATGGGAAAAGTTAATTAAGGGCAGATGAAAGATGATGGACGTAGAAGAATGGGTAAGAGGGGACAGATAAGAAGCAGCATGTTCCTTGGAGGGTGGTGAGGGGAGGTTGCATCAAGAACCCATGGCTTATGCGATTCTTCACTCACAAAAGCCTCAAGTCCACTCAAACCGCTGCTTCACAGAAGAAATCAAAGGCAAAAGTATCTTTTCCTGAAACTGCTCGGATATGCCAGAGAGTTACCACCACCTCTCTTGTACTGGCTTCACCTACGCACAACACGCATCTCTGCCTCTGGTCACCACGTGAAGAAGAAGAAATTCCTCCAAGTTGTGACAATAAACAAAAAACCCGAACCACATATGCTCATTTATAAAACTCTTGGCTCATCTTGATTTGTTAGATTCCAATTGCCTTAGTGTTTTTACTCCTAGATATTTGAGTATTTGTTTAGTTGTGGGATTTGGGCAGTGAGTGAGTGGTTGGTATTGGGTTGTGGTGGGCTTTTGTTGTTGGTTTTGGAGGACTTTTTGTGTTCAGTTTTTGGAGTCTTGTTTAACTCCTTGCGTCAGTGGCAACATGTGGAGCTCATGGTCACAGTGTGGTTCTCTGGGGTACCCAACATCTTCTGACAATCCAGTGTGCTGATTTTTCAGTTTGACTGAGCATCTCTTTAGTTGCATATTCTCAGAAAGAACATTTAAGTCAACTTATCTATCTCCTTGCTTTAGATTCCTTCCAATGCTTTAGAATTCATTTATAGTGAAACAGCTCCAAAATATTAAAATGCCAACTCTTTTCATTTCTCCTGACTCCAAATTCTGTCTTATTTTGCTGTGTTCTTTATGAGATGAATTCACTAGAATGGAAGACAACATTTCGGGAACAGGCATTCAGCCGATTTATATAATGGCAAGATATTTTTCCATGTGTTTTGTATGCCTCTTAACACTTCTGTTTGCTTTCTTTGACCACTGTCGTGTATGGTGCCAAAGGCTACATTGAGCAACCACAAAGAAGTTTAAGTACTTCTTCCCGATTAATATAATAAAACTTAGAACAGAAAAATTGTAGAGGCAGCTCCAACTATTTCTTCTACTGTGGCTTACTTGGCATTTGTCAGTAAAGAATTCATCTCTTAATAGCTTCTTTCTGCTTTGTCCTAGCACCCAAGCAGTGCTCACTTCCACTGCCACGTCAAAGTTGAAAATGGGCCAATACTGAAAGCAGATAGCCAAAAGGCTACTGCATCTTCCAGTCCTGCTGGTCTACTGATGGAGGCAGGACCAAGAAGGCCCAGTTAGAAGCACCATAAAATAACATAAAATGCACTTACCCAAGATTTGCTGGGTGTGAAAGAGGAAGAGATTAAACACCATGGGAAAGAGACTCTTCAGGCACTCAGTATTTTTCCATTACCAGTTTTTTAGAAGCAAAGTCTTGAACTACAAGTCAGCACATTCACCAGCAATATGTTGTGAATGCAGATGTACTAGAACCATTTTGAAATGGTGCCTTCCTCTTAAGGAAGAACTCAAGATCTTTCAAGTATTTCCATTAAAATCAAAACCCTGGCCACTCCGGACCAGCTCATACAGTGTTATTAATCAGCTAATGGAAATCCAGGTTCAAGTCACAGGAAGGTCAACCTTTAGAAAGTTAGAGCACATCAGGAGAAAACCATTTGTGAAAGAAGGAGCATTGAGAAAGGCAGAAATTGTGTATTTGCACCTGTTGTGTAACACAAGTAGACCTCTAAACATACTGATATAGGTTTGCTGCAACAAAGTTGATCTATGCACTACATTACTGAAAAGTTTCCTTCCATTTTAGCCAGAAGCCCCCTGATTTCTTAACAAAGTGTTGATTGAGTATTATTTAAAATTAACGTTTTAGAACTCTGGCATATGATGTCCTCAGTAGTCAGGTTTAGGAAGAAAAGAAAGCTATTTGACTTGGGATGCACCGTGTATGGCACTTGCCCCTGTTGGTGTACTACAGAGAATAATGTCTTGGTAATCATGTGCCTGAAAACGGTAGAACAATCTCCATAGGTAAATGCAGTTGGCAAGACCGCTCCATCCAAATTAAGCTGTGTGGTTAGACCATTCTTCAAGTTTAATATCACACTTGTGTTTTTTTCTTGAAAGCCTGTTGAAGGCTGCAGCTCTCATTTCAGTGCCAATGTGAATGACATTATTTCTTGGAAGGACACACAAACAGACTGGCATCAAGACAATAATTAGCCTAGATCATAAGCACTCTATGTCAAGATTTCAACATGTCACTTACTGGCAGTTTGCAAAACTCTCAGAGCTTCTACTGAAAGATGTGTCACCTCCGTGCCAGGATGCTACTTTCTGCCCCGCTGTGTGCCAATCACAAATGGAAATATTGCGGCTGAGAAACAGGGCAGGAGGATTATGTTTCCTACCTCATTCTTGGATTATTTCTCTTCAAGCCTCTCTGGACATGGTCCATAATTACTGTCTTGGCCACCTTTCCCTCTTTTTGCCCTATATCCAGCATACAGTTCTTCCTTTCCCCCGCCGCTGCAATCCTCTCTCCTGGTAGAAGAGCTTTCCTCCTCTACACCTCATCCAAATCAAAAGGAATTTTAAGTTTCTTCACCTAGATGGTTAGTGACATATCTTCAAATCTTGCCACAAAGTCTCTTTCAAACCTCACCCAAGCAAAGCCTTTTTAATTGCTTTTCTGCACTATTTCCTTGCACCACACAGTACAAGCTAACTTCTTGTTCTTGCACACTTTCCCTTTTTACTATAAACTGCAGTTCTTTCTCCATTTGTAAAGCAGAAAAGAGCTTACTAGGAAGGCCAGCTCCCAAGAGGCTCTTGGATTTACTGAGCATTGACAGGGCTCTTGGTGCTCTGCTAATACAGAAAAGAAAGAGGAGCTCCCTCTTTGAAATGCTTATGATCTAAACTAGAGATGACAGGATTATGGCTGTGTTAAGCAGTGATCTGGCTCTGCACAACCCCCAGAAGATGACAAGTTCCCAACCCTTATGACACTTAGAGGCTAAATTGATGTGCAGTATAAAGCAAGCTCCCAAGGAAAGGTTTCTTAGAGAATATTTTTTCTTAGGTATTTAGGCTTCAGTTCAGCATGTTATGTCAGCATGAGAACAGTCTCACTGAACACAACAAGGTTAGACCCATGCCATAACCTAGGAATGTGCTTAGCTACACTGCTGAGCTATGACCTCTTGGATTTACACAGGGTCAAACCCCATGCTTGCAGCAGGGGAGACCAGAGGTACAGGATGAACCAAGATCCAACCTCCCAGCTGTGCTGGGTGTATATTATCATTTCACACTCTAGCATCTCGTAACTGTATGGTGTCATACAAGACCTGCATGCATACATCCAATACGCTCACTTCAGGGAGACCCATATGTGCAAAACAAGCAGCAGATTTTCTTAAGCACTGTTTTTACATAGAATAGAAGCTGCTAACTCCAGATGCTCTATTCAATCTGACTTTAAGGGATTAAAGAGGTCCAAGATTAATACTACTTGATTATGCAGAGATTGCCCAGTGTTCAGTCCCACTTCATTGCAAAGGTCAGCACTCCGTGGACTGCACATTAGATATAGACCAAATTAGCATTACATGCAACAGTGAAGATGATTGCATTAAATGAGATTCAACCCATCAAAACTGTACACAGAGTCAAGAAGATTTATGCATTCTTTTCATACTCACTTAGCCTCTAACACCAGCAGCTATATGCCAGTCCAATGAAATTTCATAGGCTTTCAAGTCAAATCCAGAACTACCACATACTGCAGTCACACCCCAGTGTGATAACCAAGACCATGCTTTTCATGCTGTGAGGGCAAAGCAACTTTCCAAAGGTATGGCAATAAATGGCGCTAGGATGGATCTATAATGTAATTACTTATTTTGAAATAAATAAATACATAAATAAATGAACAAACACAATACAGGTCTGCCAGTGAGTCCAGTCATTCAGTACCCTGGATAATCAGTTTAGGAATGGGGTTTTTAATACAGCCTCCCCATTAAGATTTGTACAAGTTTGGGCCCTGCAGGCTCCTATGAAACAGCACGAGAACCTCCCCCATTGAATGGGAAAAAACCTCCATTCCACTTTATTTCCATTCGTTTCTGGCACAGGTCAGTGTTTCTTATTTTGAAGAACCCAAACCATGTTTGAGATCTTTATCTAAATCAGTTACATACCTACATGAGGCTAATGGAAATACAGCCAGAATCCATCATGCTTCTGGGACCAAAACGCTGGGAAGAGGCATCCAGCCATTATTGCAGAGACTGGCACTTTCCCTTGCTAAGTTGTTCTCATGTTCTTCTAGCCCTACAAATAGGAATTCTGTTGCACAATACTCAAAATAAGTGTGCTTAGAGACTTTTATCTCAGAAAAAGAATAAATACTTTGCTTTCTGATAACATCAAAAATATACAAAATGGGAAAACTCTAGAAAAAAAAATTCAATACTGTAAAATCCTGGAAAATAATTAATAGATTTTTCTGTGCTTTCATAATAGCATTCACTTGGGTAACCATAAAAAGTGATTATTATGCTAATAAAAATGATGAATAATTTATTATAAGTCACAGACAAACTGTTCCCTTCCAGAATTTTAAGATGACTGCATGCATATGAAAATAATCTTTTAAAAATCGAGGCTTGCTGTGGCCATTGGGCCAGAAAACGTCTACCATTCTTTATAGTTTTAAGGGATTTCTTTTCCATAGTTTTCCTAGGGAACTGAATTAAAATGGAACTCTAAACCTGATCATATTGGCACCCCACTGTATCTGCAAGATTGTTTAACCTAGGTCTTCTCATTTATTTAGTACAGAGCTCAGGTTTGTTTGCTGCATTTCAAAATACACAGAGCAAGTTGGGTGAATTACATATTGACACCCCCCTCCTCCCAATACCAGCACCTTATTAACAGACAAATATTCATACCCAGTATACACTTGCTCACAAGTTTTGCCTGCAACAGCAGCATTCAGAACTGTAAGCATCTTTTTGTATGGACTGACCATCACAGTGACTGTGAACTGTTAAGAATAAGGGAAAAAATCAGTTATTTGCAAGACATCAACATACCAAAATCTGAGAGGACACTTCAGGACTTTTAATCACCAAGAGCTGAATAAGCTGTTGAAAGCTTTTACAAACCTCAGTGTTATTCAGAAACAACACAAAGTCCTGTGGCTGCTTCCCACGAAGGGGCTGTCCTGGTCCAGTTTTCCAACCTTGCCACAGACTGACTCTAACCTCTCTCATCAGTAGCAAGTCAAGTTCCAAACTGCGACCAACTACAGTCCCAGTCTCCATCACCAACACAGTAACATCTACTAGAGGTATATTTGCTAAACAGAGACCCTTTCATTATCAGGAGCTTTCTCCTAATTCAAGCCACACAAAACACATATATGTAACAAGAAAAATATGACAAATTCCCTAAATCTATTCAAACACCTCTGATTATTTATTCATGCAAAAACAACCTCTGAACATCAAGCTATGTCCCATATTTTTACTTCATTCTGTTCTTGCCTTCTTTAAGACATGTCTTTTTAAGAGATGGTCTTTTCTTTTAGGCCATACCAAGGCCGCGTGAGAGGTCTATGTAAGAAATCATCATCTTCTGTTAGGTAGTCTCTACTCCTTTCACCAGAGAAGATGGTCCTATCTAACTTCTCAGCTCCACAGCTGTACCACATCTCAGCCCAAGCACACCAGTCCATGGTATCTTTCACACTGGGAAAGAGAGACCTTGCAGGTTCTTCGGGGACTTCCACATACAAAATTAAACATCTGAAAAGTAGGAAAAAACTGTGAACTTGAAAATAAGCTTTTCATAAGTCACTCAATATACCCATGGCCCATGTGACAAAGGACAAAGCAAAAGAGAGAAGGGGGAAGAGAACAGAGTTGCTGCTCATCAGGAGAATGCAACAAGGACCAGCAATAAGCCAAGCCCTGAGCAGGAGGTACAATAACCCAGTAGTTACCAGTTTAGGGTGGATGACCAGTTTAGGAGGATGACAAAGCCATCCTCTTGCCGTATCTGCCTACAGCAGCAGGCTCCACAGAAGCCCTGAGTTATCATAACACCAGGATTACTAATGAGTACAGACAAGGGAAAAATAAGTGAAGGTTCTTCCAAAACAAACAGCCATAATTCAGTATCTGAGACTTCACAAATTACCTATTGAAAACAGTAGAAGCTAGATCTTAATAAAGCATAACTGCCTGGTTTAGATTTCACAGATGTTAAAAGTATTCACAATCTGGAATTAAAATAGGCTAATCTAAACCATAAACACGAACCATCATTTGGATTATATCTGTAAACCTCTGGTTCAATTCACAGCTCATTTTTCTAGAGTTCAATGAGCGACAAATAAACCTTAAAGAAAAAGAATTTTGTTAGTGTCTGGTGTAATCTACTATTAAATAAGTCCTCACACTAATAAAATTCAATTTATTGTAGTTTGTAAAATGTGATTCCCTACCTTGATAATTAAAAAGATATTGTAATAGAAGTCTTCAGTCCTCTTGTGCTCACATTTGTTAAGATTCGATTTTTATCCAAGCAGAAGGATTATAAGAACGTGGAATTGCGGTTACAGCCTTTGCATGCAAATATAACGTTAGAGGAAACAATTTTGGTGTTACATACATAACAGGCAGGAAATTTAGAGCTCTGAGCCCGCAGCAGTGACCTGCATGCTGCTGGACCACCACAGACCAGTCCTGGCCTCCCAGCATGGACACCAGGGCATCATTCAATTACACTGCTTCCACCTGATGATCCTTGCACCACTTTCAATGTACACAGACCCTTGGTCTGAACAGTGGAATCAGTGCTGCCCTTCTGCTGTGGATTCAACAGCAGGCTGAGAGCAAATGCTCTAGTAGTCAGGTAACAGGCAGAAGAATCAGAGGTGCAGTACTGGCCCTTCCAACCTGCATGCATCAGAAGAAGTGTGACCAGCAGCTTGAAGGAGGTGATCCAGCCTCTCTACTCTGCTCTTGTGAGGCTCCACTTGCAGTGTTGTGTGCAGCACTGGTGTTCTTAACATCAGAAGGACATGGAGCTGTTGGAGCAAGTCCAGAGGAGGCCACGAGGATGATCAAGGTCTGTAGCACCTCCCGTATGGAGACAGGCTGAGAACATTGGGGCTGTTCAG
>NW_009935401.1:50762-97184 GCF_000696875.1 Nestor notabilis | reverse complement strand
TGTGTGGTGTCCCTGCCCATGGCAGGGGGATTGGAACTAGATGATCTTAAGGTCCTTTCCAGCCCTAACTATTCTATGATTCTACGATTAGCTAATACCCAGGATCTTTTTGCCTGGTTTCCATGAGGAAGAGTCAAATATCTTCCTGTTTAAGTGAAAAATGTACATGCAAAGTAATTTTTCCCCGACTCAAGTAGGAATAGAAGGAGAATTTCCTCACAGACATTTCCAAATCTACCTTCATAGCCAACACTCTGCCTGAGAAGCCCCTCATTCACTTGCCATCATCGCTTCTGTGGATTATTCCTGGCCCATTTGCCACTTTGACACGGACTCACACAACCATGAGCCAGCTGGGCTTCTAGCTCTGTATTCACAGCTGCACTTCTGGACAGCCTTTCAAATTACCCCAAGTTAGTTTGGATTCAGGTCTTCTACAAGGGCCAGTGTTTTCAGTGATGATTTCTATTGTTCCAGTTGTTTTGGCCAAAAAAGTCTTGACTGTTTCTCCCACTAAGCTGGTGCTATGAGCAGAGGAGCTACCAGCCACTGATCAAGAGGTCCACTCTGGAAGCAACATTCTTATGAGCACTGACTAATATAAGAGGTCTATGAGAATCAAAAATGGGACCAACTGTGGGGAAATGCCAACAGTTGCAACTCACAGCTCAACAGCAAAGTCCTAAAGGTCAGATGCTGCGCCTCACACCCAGCCCTGCTGAATGGGACCCCTCACTCCAGAGGCTTACCCATTCTAAGAATGTCCCTGGCTTATGCAATTCCCCTCCTCTTCTGACTTCCCTTGGCTGAAGGCAGCATCCTGGATCTGAACACTGAATCGCAGCTTTTGGAGCAAGTGCAAAGGGAAGCTGGCTGCAAAATATAAATCCTTCATCATCCCTTCCTAAAAATCAGGCAAACACACCCAGTTCTAGAAAGTGCCCAAACTCAATGTTTATTTAACATGCATTCCTCCACCTAGTGAGAGATTAAATACATCTAACTAGAGAAACACTCCCATAACACAATTAAAAATAATAAAGAAGAAAAAAAGACAGACTCTACTCTCTACAGCAACAGAGTTTGGAAGCACGACAGAAGCAGGGTGAAGCCCCAGAAAAGGTTTAAGTCTTACCCAGAGATTAATTATTTCTGAATATGTTCAGAAAGTAAGCACCCCCGCAACCCAAGTTGATGCCCACCACAGGTTCTCCTGCTCTGCCCATTGCAGCATGACACAACCAAAGTACAGTGGACTGTAATTCAGTTTATTTGTTTGTATCTAGCCATATATAAAAAGACCATGTCTCTAAAGCACGCAAAAGCTTCAGGCTGGATAACTTCACTCAGACAAGTCCCTGTAAGGAGAAGAGAGAAACTTGGCTAACTTAAAGATTAGCTGTGAGTAAAACACAGCAATAGATGGAGACAGAAGAATACAAGGACCACTGCTGCTATTTGGAGATTGCAGTTTATTATACAGAGCCTAACCAGCTAAATGATTAGGGGTTTGTATAGTGACAGGGCAGGACCAGTAGAAAGATCATGTACAAAGAGCAGCACAGGAACAAGCACACAGGTTTCTCTCATCTGTAGCATCCACAGCAAAACAAGGACTTCAGCTTTACTATGCATTAGAATCACTCCCACTGTAGTGACAGAGAGGATAAATAAACAACCAACCAACCAAAAAACCACCACACCAAAAATGCCCAGCAATGTGTAATACACATATTAATGTTTAATCTTTTCTTTTGGGACTATTCTGAAATTGATTTCTACACCTTAATCTCCAGTTTCTGGCACATGAGCACAGTTGCTGTCATCTGCATGCAAGTCACTAGAATCATTGGTAGCTACAGCACAAAAGTCGGGAAAATAGGTGGAACCTTAAGGTTTCCCAACACCACCACCAAAGAAATTAATTCAGCGTGTTGAACTATGAAGTATAAGAAAAAAAGTGCTTGTCCATCTCCTATTTTGAAATATCAGTTCACGAAAGCCTCTACAACCATCATGCCACATAGAACTCTAGGAGGAAAAATGAGAGAAGCAACAAGTGGTGACAGATCAGCATTAATTTTGTACAGACACTCCAAAAGCCATGTCTGGTTCAGAAAAGCATCCCTCACTCCAGCTCCTCTCTGCGCTGCACACGAGAGGGCACTGTGCTGTAGGCGCAGGGGATAAAGAATCACAAATTAATCATGTGCTGCAGATGAAAATTGTTGTGCTAGAGCCAAGCAATTAGACCTTCTCTGGAGAGTTAACTGCGTAGTGAGAAGCAAACCTGCCAATTAAATCAGCATCTTCAAACACCTCAGGAGATTCTTTACTTCAGTGACCAGCATTATCCATTTGCTTGCTGAAAATCAAGCATTTATCTTACAGTGATTGTCAGTGTTATTTTTACAGACATTACAAGACTGGATCTAACTCCACACACAACAACAGCTTTTTGCTTTGTATCTGTACCGCAGAAACCAGGGGTGACAGAGACTACACATGGTGTAAAGACCTTCTTGAAGACTTACGGGTCCAATCCAGGCTGGAAAAGTCATTTAAAGTTTAAACAAGCAGATCCAAAATCTCTGATTAAATCCAATGGTAAGTAACTGGTTAGAAATTGAAGTGACAGTTTAGTGCCTCCAACTTGTGCATTAGGCAGAAAACAGGTGCCAGTATTTCATGTGTCTTGGTCTACTACTAAGTGGACACAGAAGAAACAGAAGTGACAGAAGCAGCCAAAAAAGTTCTAGCCAAGAAAGCAAACCAGCAAGCAGGTGTAATGAACATTAGAAAGCTCACAGAGCTGTAGTTACTCCAGACTAAATGCTGAAGTCTGTTCATTTTAGCAAAATCACTCCAGATTTACCTTGCCATGGACCACATGGGCTACGTTTTGCTTTCATCCCCTAACAACTGACACCTTTCCGTTACCTGATGCATTTCTGACATGTTCTCCAAGCACAAAAGCACAGCATTCATCATAGCCTGCCTCCCCTCCTCCTGTAACTTGTCCAAACAAAATTAACAGGAAAGGGTATTATTTAAAACACAGTCATCCACCTCCTCTCAGGACCTGGGTTTAGGCTTCTGTATTTCTCTTGCAGCACGTGTTGACAGACGCCACATTCCTGACGCTGCCGTGAATTTCTGCAATGGGGTTAAGACAGAGGCAGACTACGGCCTTGAAACATAAGCAAGGCAGGAAATCAGTATCTATTCATGTAATATAAAGAGAAATGTATGCACAGCTTCCCTGAAGACAATAACGTTCCTACTGAGGAACTGAGACCAATGCCTCCATATCAGATTACCTGAATCCCAGACCATTTTACTTCCCTCCCATTCCAATTATAGCCTTAAAATCTTATAGGTAAGTGGCCAAAAAACATATCAGTCTAGTCATCGTGTCTGGTTTTCCTGTGCTTTTTCTGCTTTCTGTGCTAGAGGACCACACGAGCACCACATCACCCAAACGCAACTTGCTGGGAGTCCAGCCTCGCCATGCTGACCACAGCACATCCCACTGACCCATGTACTACCACAGGGACTTCATAGTAGAATAAGTGTTGCATAAAGACTCTGGATTAGAGGCATCCTGTGAGTGCCAAGTTGTAGATCAAATGGAGGCTTTTATTATCTTAAATAACCTGAAGATGTTCTCGGTCCAGCATTGTTGTGTGTTACCAAGGGCAGTGTGCACGCCTGGAACAAAACTCTTTTGTCCTTAGGTAGCCTATGAGCTTCCTGAACTCATCCAAGCCTACGAATCAGGAGTTCATCTCTACATGCCACACTAAGGGATATTCATGTCTCCCTTGCCAATGCTCTGTATTACTATGGAGTCATTATATCATCATCTGTATTTCAGAAAGATGTTTCAAACATCTGGTTAGCTTTAAATGAACAAAACCACATGCACGCACCAATATTTTCCACGTTAATCTGCTTCTCCCATGGTTATGAGAGAACACAAGAGCAGATGAACCTCAATGACTCCTGATTGATGATGGACATTCTGTTTACATTTCAGCTGACAACACTAAGGTATTTCCTCTCCAGCTGCAGCCAAACAACAGAAAAATAGAGTGAACACCACCAAAACCCCTAATCACGAGTCGTGGACTCTGAGCCCACTGTCTCCAGGTCACATGAGTTACAGAGGTAATAACATCGCAGCAGCATCCTTCGTCCGTATTCCAAAGGGATGCAGATGGGTATTTTTATTTTACCTATTGTTTAGAGGGACTTCCCTCTGATCTGGAAACCATTTAACACAATAGAAATAATTAAACTTCCTTACTCAATTCTATGATAATAGAAGCAAAGCAGAATTTGACTGAAAGGTGAGACAGGCACATTGCAATTTGCAAAACAAAATGCTCAGCTATTTTCAAGGACTCCAGGGAGCAGAGCGTCATTGGGACCATCTTCCCAGCTTCACCACAGTGTAGTGTAGCAATGTTCTAATGAACAAAAAATCACTACACGTCACACACATGACCTGAAAATATTTTTTCCCTGGTTTTGCTACACAAACCCTAAAATACTTCCTTTCCCAAAATAAAATATTTTTTTCTGGTGAGTTAATAAATGGGTTTGGTTTTATTATCACTCTTCACCTCATTGGAAGTCCCTGTTCTGGTGGAACACTGGAAACACTACAAAGAGAATGGTACCTGTGGAGATGTCTTAAGACAATTCAGATATGAAAGGAAGGAAAAAAAATATCTCAAATTTCCCTTGTCTTGACAAAACCCATTTGTCTGTGTTTCAGGGCTCCTGGAATAAGGCATGGAACTGCCCTCAAGTGGAGATTTATTCTGTAAAGATACCTAAAGATATCTAATAACTGTTTTACTTGATCAGTCTTTTATCTAAATATTTTCTCTGATCTTTAATGAAAGAAAACTACGAAGGTACATAGCTAGTAATGAGCATTAGCCCCAAGTGCTTCATCTCCTCTGATGAATGCACCAGGGAGACAGGAGACAAGGTGGTCTCAGCCAACACTGCCTGCTGCAAGGCTCCAGTCAACTAGGACATCATCATGGTTGCATCTCAATCTCTCCTTTCCATCTCAAGGAACGCCAGACCTTTCCACTAGAATACAGCAGGATTTTCAAATGCATTTAGTCATAAAGCTTCGAGTCCTGAAGGGACCATGATATCATCTGTCCTGACCTCCCATGTCACCTCAACCATTACATTTCACCCATCACCCAGATGTAAAGAGAACTAAAACCCTACAATCAAAGCTTCAGCTGAGTCCTGGCAGAAGCTCCCTTCCCGTGCAGGCAGGCTTGATCTGACAGGCACCAAGAGACAGTAAATCCTCTGTGGCATTCATGCTCAGGAACAAGTGCTTTGTATCTAAGCTTGACCGTGTTGGGATTTAGCTTCTAGCTAACATTCTCGCCATATCCTTTCCTTTTGTTTCCAAAGTTTTCTCTCTCAAAGTGAACCCAGTGCATAAATACAAAGTCACTTCTCCCCCCCCCCTAAATTGAGTAGATTAAGGGATTTTAAATATCTTGCTTTCTCTAGCTCTCAAATAACTTTTTTAGCCTTTTTCCACATGGACTTCTATATGTTGAAATCCTTTTGAAAAGAAGACCAAACCCATATGGTCCAGTGGGGGAGCACAGGCTCTTCTGCGCACACCCCCAGCATCACACTGGCTTTTTTGGCCAGCCTGGCACACTGGGAGCTTATTCTGCCCTTCACAAAGGCATTTATTTTTGCAGCACAGCCGTCAGTGCCACCAGCACTGCTTGCCTGCCTTGTTCCCAGATGTAGAGCTACATCTGCATCAAAGCATGTTTTATTTCCACAGGCTGAGCTTAGCAAGCCTTCCAGACTACACGACATTACTCCTTTAGTCACCACTGTGCGCTTCCCAGCCAAAGCGTGAGCTGTACAAAAGCTTCATCAGCAATAATTTTATCATGACTTTAGGTTGCTGATGAGACGATGGAATAACAGTGTGCCAAGCTCCATGAAGCCCAGCAAGCAATTTTTCTTATTTCATGAGGGCTCCCTGATGATGGCTATTTTTTTCAGATGTATCAGCCAATTCTTGGTCCATTTGGTGTGTGCTTTATGCTGTAAAATGTTAATTTCTTTCTTCAGATACACATCCAACACTTCAGAAAAACATCCAACTTTATTTCAGCTACTTTTGTCAACCATATCCTTAAAAATGAGGCAATTTCTGTTTGACAGCTGACCCCCATTTAAAAGCATCCACGGAACCCCACATTTGCCTACAGAACCACAACTGGAACAGTTTATTGGTGCTTTCTCCTCCACTATGGAGAGGAGTGAGGAAAACTCACAAGGAAACAGAGCAAGCAATCAAGTAGCAATAGCTTACTCAATTGCGAAGTCCAATCTAAGTATCAAAGGCAACAGCTGCTTTCTCCAATACTTTGCAAGGAGAGAAGCAGAAAACCAGACAAAAGCATCCATCAGTGCAGAGCACTCAGAGCAGAGAATATGTAGCTCCCAAGAGATAAACATCATTCAGCTCTTCAGAAGCACAGGCATTAACTGGTAATTGCTTTGAGAACACTCAAAGCTGAAAGGTAAATAGAGTCCTCACATTTCCCCAGTGTTGGTCAAATAGTGCTCTGTTCATTTATCCAGCAAATCCAGCTCTTAGTTTAAGTCATAACAATCTACAGACTGTGCCTCTGCCACAAATTTCTCCAGCTTTAGCTTGAAGAATAGCCTGAATAGGCAAACTGGAACTGCTACAGACAGAAATGAGTTGCTGTGAGTCGAGACTACCAATGCCACTCAATTAGTCAACCTAGGCCAGATGCTTTTGTTTCTACCCCAGACTTGACAATCAAAAGGCTTAAACAAATTACACGTCTTCCAACTTGCCTGCCAGTTGCCCACCAAACAGCTATAAACATTCAACAAGTCTCTTTGGTGAGTAATTGGAAGAGAATTTGCCAGCGGCCGTGCGAGCGCTCTCAACATGGATTCTCTTGTGAATATTTACTCGCACAAGTATGCAACGTGATGTTGCTTTCCCACAAATGTTCTTGCCAGCGCAATTTTTGCTCATCCAGAGTGGTTGGGGAATAAACAAAGAAGTATGGTCAAAAAATACCAGCAAAGCAGATCAGTGAATTCTAGATGGAAAATGTACTCACGGAGGACGAGCCCGACCATGTGATGAAGAATGGCTTGGTGCCCATTCACTACATCATTTTCCCTGCATAGGGCAAGAGGGCAAATTTGACTCACTTTCTTCTCCCCTCTCTACTTTTGCAGCCGCATGCTCATTTATAAGCGGAAATAGAGGTAACCTAGTAGTAAACACCAATAAGAACACAGATGAAAACTATCACAAAAATGAAGTACTTCATGCAGTTTAATCATATAGCCAGAGCTCAGCATTGCCTTGGGCTCTGCGGTGATCAGAGCATGCCATAACTTCAACATGATGAAAAGAGACTGGGGATCAGTTTGCGAAGAGTATTTCAGGCACTTCAGAAGTGTGGGATGTCTCAGGACACACATGGGGCTTTTCCTCCTGACATGCTACACTAGTGATAAGAAACAGCTGGGAAGACGATTGCTTTTCACAGCGCGCAACCAAAATCCACAGGGATGCCGTGGTCCTTTATCCAGCCCTAATCACATGCTCCTGGAGCAACTGGAACTAAAGATTCTGATTTTGCAAGGCCTCCGCATACCATTCAATTCACTCTGAACAACCATATCCAGTCCCTACTTCCAAGGGCTTCATTGCCCCTCTGTTTCCATGAGCAGAAGCATATTCTTACAATTAAAAATTAGGGATGCCTACAGGAGGGGGGCAAAATATGGAGCCTGGTCTCCTGAAAGCAAGATTAAAATCTAAACACAATATCTATTAGACCATAAAGACCTTTCTGAAGTGGCATGGAATGGGAAGGCAGCACCAGTAGCACAAACATGCGATGAAGGAAGAGAAGTACCTGGTGCTCAGGAGATGAATTCACACAGGACAGAAGCAGTGCATTGGATCAATAATCCTGCCTGGAAAGAGACAGAAAAAAGTAATTAATACTTTTTCAGAATTTAAAATAAATATCTTCCATAACTGAACAAAATAGAGATCATCTAACTTATTAAGCGCACTTATTCATTAAGAGTTAGACACCTTAGGTTTGTTTTTTCTTTACAACATGAACTTATTTCTGTCTTCTTACTAAGGTTTATAATAATAATTATTCAACCTTCTTGTATTCTCCAAAAATATTTTGTTCAGACAAATGAAACAGTTGGTAGAAAAGCGTGAAATAGTCTTGAAAAACCCTATGTGAAAGTTTCATGAACAGGCTTCCTCAGCAGCTGGCTCCTTCATGTCAGTGCGAAGTCCATCAGGTAGTTTCTTGGTAGTACAAACATTAGTGATGACCATGCATCCCACTCACTCCACAGAGCTTTGTAAAAACCTTCATGAAAGATCACCTTTTATTTTGTTTTAATCACCTCAGCATTTAAAACAAACAAACAAACAAACATTTAAACAAACACCTCAAAACTTCAGGAATGTGGCTGTGATTGCCATTAACAGTGTCCTCTATAAGCATTAAAAGGCTTAACAACCAACCAGTTTCATGAGAGCAGTAAGAACAAGGATCAAAATGCAACTGATGTTAAAATCCAAGTCCTTACCATTTGAGACAGACTGTCTTGTCATGCCTCTAAAGTGAGCAGAGACAAGAGACCACCTTGCTTAGGGAGTCTCCAGTCCCTGGGGAAGAGCTGGTCCTCACCAGGACAAGGCACACTCACCCCATCACTTCTCCCTGACACTCATGCTGTCAGCTGGTAGTGGTTTACCCACGAAAGTCTCCAAATACTTGATGTACCTCTTAAAAGTCTCAACACCCAAAGGCTCCTGTGGCAGTGAATCTTTCAGCCTTACCATTCAAAGAACAAATCCCAAGCCACTGCGGTCACAGAGAAATCCAGAACACAAGCACTGATTTTACCCAGAAGCCCAGCTGTTAGAAAGCAAGCCGAAATACTCCTACATTGATTGATTTCTTATGAAACTTACGATTTTTAGCAACCGACTCAGATCTCTAAGTGTGCAGGGTTGGCAGAGCTGCAAATCCTTTTGACTCACAGCATTTGTGGGGGAATCCCCAACTGGCCTTCGCTCCCCACCCACCCGGGGAGTGCTGATGCAAAGGCAGCTTTTTCCAGGTCCATAAACATGCCTGGAAGAGAACATACCTCCCCCTTCACCATGGCCATGGGAGAGTTCTTTGTCAGCGTATCTATGGCAAAGCTGTTGCACAATAAACAACATGAAGTGTCCTGTCAAAATACAGCCAGTGTTTTGAAATCATAAAAAGAATGCTGAAAAGATAAATATTGATGGGGTTTGATGAACTGCAGCGCTGTGCTAATGAAATCAAGACATCAGAAATGTGCTTGGACTGCCCTTCACCCAAAATGAGTAAGACTTCATTGTAAATATTGCTATTCACAGAAACAATTTATACACTGTCTCAGTGGCTGAGAGAGTACAAATGGTAGATCAAAGGCAGATAGTAGAATCTTTTCATCAAGCTGCAGTGAGAAATACTAAACCAACCATTTCCTCCTCCTTAACATCCCTTGGCCAGCAGTGGCAAGGTGGGTTGTTATCATCTGCACACGCACACAGACCAACACCTGAACTGTGGCTAATCCCAATGAGCAGAGCATTCATTTTAACTCCATTCCCCCAGATACTGTCCAAGATGCAGACGTGGAGGAGAGCCCTTTCGGGAAGCGGAGATGACAACCACAGAGATTACTAAAGTCAAGCCAAAGAAATCCTTCTGCATTAAGCAATTGGGGACCCCCCTGCTCAAATACTCAAGATCACAAAAATGTCCTTGTATTACTTTTAATCTCAGGCTGAGGATGGAGCAGCTAGCAGCATTATGGGGCTAACCCCTCTGATGTTCAGAAAGCACTCGGATTCTGCATTGCAAGAGTTACAACTGCAAAGCACATTGAGTCTTAGCTCCTTTCCAGTGAATGCTTGCTGCAAATCCACAGACTGGACTCTTTTGCAGACATCCTGCTTTTCCCACCCTGTAAAACGCTATTCCAGAAATTCCTTATAAACGCCTTTCACGTTGCATTATATTCCCCCAGCAAAAAATAAGCCAGATAAGAAATGCCTGCCTACAAGCATTATGATCATACTTACAACACACCTGAACTTCAAAGAAACTACTAGCAAATATTTGCCACAGCCCCTACCTCCAGTGTCTTTCAGGTGTCTGATAATCAGGTTATGCCATGAAACATGTGCAAATTAGTGGACTCCCCAACCATTCTTAGTTGGCTGATAGGGTTCTTCAAAACCCCTCCAAAATGATCAGCAAGCAAGATTAAAAAACCAACAAATGAAAACCACGTATGGTAGCACGTTTGAACATAATGGTTTTAAAAGGAAATAAAAGCTCTCTGTAGATTCCACGTCCTTTAAATACATTCTGTGAATAGATAAAAGACACATTGTAGTCAAGTCTCCACCTAAACAGCAAAAGCAAAATCTAGGTCAGTGTGCTCTCGTAGGAACTGATATATTAATCAGTGGCGCTTCCAAAGGGATTTTTGACTAATGCAGTGTTTTTATATAGGAACTGGCAGCCACCACCTTTCGCAACTCAATACTCTCTCGAAGGCTCAAAAGTTACACTCAAAAAGTGCTTTTAAGCTGGTTGGAAAAACAAGGCTGGTTTTGCCCTTATTCAAAGGGGAAAGAAAAAGAAAGAAAAGATTCTGCTATGTGTTGGTAGAAGCAGCTCCAACACAGGACTTCTAACAAGAGAGGTGTCCTCTCCTTGCAGGTGAGAACAACCCATTTGTTCAAGGTCCCACAGCAAGACCAAGCTCTGCTCTGAGATGCACACATTCAAAGTTTGCACCATAACAATTTAAAATGGGAACCAGTCACAGGAAGTTTTCTGTGGCACTTGATTTAAGCGGGACCATCTTTGCTGGCTGGAAATGAAGTTTCTCAGCCCAGTTTTTTTGGGACTGGGACTTGGGACATGGCTCCTCTTGGCTGCATTGAAGGAACTTCGCATTCTCTGCCCAAACAGTCCACAGAGACATGAATTAGTTCTGACAATATTTGGTGGAAAAGAATCTGAGGTCCAGCGTGAGCCATTTGTTGTCTCCAGAGAGATGAAGGGAGGCAAACTGGTGGGAGGGGGAGCCTTTTCTATCCAAAACCTAAATGTTTTGTCTCCATTCCATTCAGAAGAAGGAAAAAAAAGTAAGAAAAAACCCTCGTGCTAAAAGGTCTTGTTTTCATTCTTTTGTGGAACCAAACCACATTTTAAGCCTCAATGTTTGTACAACAGAGAGTTTTGTTTTCTGGTCATTTATAACTTTCACTCTATCATCAGCTCCCACTGCCAAGGTGCAGGTGACGCCACAGGGCGTCCCCAACCCATGGACACGACTGCAAGGGAGCCTGGAGCAGGGAAGTGCTTTACTCCCTGACCCTCCAGCTGAAGTGATGAATTACCTTCTTTCCACAAGGACATTAAAAAGCTCTGACTGGAAAGAAAACTCCCAAATTGTTTTTTGGCCTCTACAAAGAGAGAAAAAAAAAAAAGAAGTATCTGAATGGTGAGACCTTTCCTCTCTCCACACAGCCTCACCTTACAAACCCAGGATCCAGCTCCATCTCATCTCAGCTTTCCATCCTCCTCCCACTCCCTCAAATCCAGCCCTAAAATCTTCTGGCTCTGCAAGATGCAGGTTTGGACCCTGGCTGAGCTCCTGCACATACCATAGTACAACAGCTGAGACGGGCAAGAAAATGGAGGTGAAAGGGGAAAAGGATGACATTATTACTCAATTCCAGAAATTTTCCAGGAGTTGGATGTGCAGATTTGGGTGCCAACTCTCCCTTCCCAGGCCTGGAAAGGGCCCATCCTCTAACACTGCCCAGCGGCATGTGCCCCTCGCCTCAGCATTTGGATTCTGATTAGGCAATGCCAACAACATCCAGGGGTTTCCTTGGTTAACACTTGCTTTGTTAAGTGCCAAGAAGCAGCTAAAATCCATCTCCTTCAGTGCATACCAATGCCTAGACCAAACAGACAGGAGCTACTGGAGCTCTGTTAAACCCCAACTCCTGTTTCAGAAAGAAACACTCCTGGGTGTGTTGCTTATCTGCACAGCACTGCTCGCCAGAGAAAAACAAGTGAAGAATTGCAAACAGCAACAGCTCAATTACATATTTCTGATGACAGCAATTTCAGAAAACAACAAAATTTTATAATAAACCTGAAAATTTAATAATAAAACTGGTTGCACTGTCTCCACAGATAACTGACACTGCTCAAATTCCTACTGAAGTATACAGGTGCTACTTCATACAGCTGTGCTGTCAGCCTCAGCAGACATAGTAGGTAGCAAGTCACAACTATTTATGATCTGCTACCTTATACATGAACCAGAAAAGTCTCCTGAAGGGGTAACATCCCCCAGCCACTCTCTGCCAACCAAAAGCAATGACGAAGCAGTTGCACCCGACTTCCTATCATCCATTTAGCAAAAGGTTTGGTTTTTCCATCTGCATCAGTTTTATTTGCAATAAAGCCAGCAACATGGATGTATCTATCTCCTTCATTCTTCTGACCCACTATCTTCTACAGAGTCAGCAATCTCACTGTATGAGCTATTTATCTCCAAACCCAAATAAAGAACATTTTTAGGCTGTGCCATTGCATGGGAAAGATGCACTTTAAGTTAACAGCTTGAATTAACAAGCCAGTAAAACTTAAGATGACCCTCTTTGTAAATCTTGTCATTAAAGGAAGAATCAAGTCTTCCCTTTTTCTTCCCTTTTTTTGTTAGCATGGCAGAAGACGGGCAAATAGAGCACTGCTTACTGTATTGAATGCTCCATTTTGGTTTTGCTCTCTAACAAATAGAAGAAAAAAAACCTTCCTTGCCTAAAAAGGCCCCTCTCAGAGACAGGCTTTTACTGAATGATAAACAGTATAATGATATTTTAAGTAGGCTGCCCACAAAGAACCAGTATTCAAACTATCCACTGCATCCTTTGCAGCTGAAAATGCTTTGTGGAGAGAATAGGGAAAATGGAGAAACTATTAAAATCACATTTCGATTGAATTGTAATATCTCTCAGTACAAGTCCATTAAAGAGATATACAGATACGTTCACATCCCGTTGAGATTGTGCTCGCCTATTTATGTAAAATGGGATGCTCATTTATTAGGACTGTGCTGCAATCTAGTTCAGCAATAGACTGCACATTTCCTGCACCCCACAGCTTAAACCAAGTCCCACCATGAATGCAAGGTGCCAAGATGGCAGTTGTGCTGCAGACACACACTGCTCCTGCATCCCTTCAGTGGGAAGCCTGCTGAGTGCCATGCTCTCCGATCTGCCCCAGAGGGACAGCCTGGACTTTTTGATGAGTGCTGCTGCACATCCTAAGGGCATTTTGATCTCAGCATAGAGAAACGAATCTCAACCTCCATTTTTAAAGGCTGCCAGGACTTTGTTCCGTAGAGGATCACACACACTGCGCCAACCCGGCCTCCTGATCCATCCTGTTTCTTTCCCAGCTATTAATACTGCACTTCTGTTTTTCACTCAAACATCTCTGAGCACTTCAAGCATTAATAAATTAAGTCCTCAGGTGCCAATGCATGACGTATACACTATCGCATCTACTTCACAGACAAGGATAATATTAAAGCCTGGACTACAGTAATGCTTCACTCCATAACACTGAATCAAGCGATGAGTTTGGCACTAGGGACATTATCATGAGTCCTACCATTCCCTCAGAGGCATGGGTGGTACCAAGATGTTTCTGCATCCAGTCACACTCACTAGCCAAGCCTACCCACCCTCCAGCAGCTATGTCCTTGATCAAAGATGGGATTATATTTTTTCCTGTTTTATTTTTAGCCAGTACTGTTGTGAAGCAAACATGCACCCTGCAGATGAAGTAGGATAGGCTCAGCGGAATTTTTTGGTTGAAAAAATAAACACACACACAAAACAAACCAGTTGTTCTTGTCTTCAAAAAGCACCTTCAGAGGACAACTGTACTGCAGAAAGCTCAAATGCACACACGGGTTGCAGCAAAATTCGTGCTTGCCCTTTCCATGGCTCTCCCAAAAACCAGAAACTCCCATTACAGATTCTTGAGTCTCATTGCTGTCCAACTTCTACCCCAAATCCAGCACCTGCCCATTGCCTGCTCTTGGAAGCAACCCCTGAAGGAACAGGAAGCAACCTCTGCAGGTGCTTAATGGAAAGTAACTCGTGAGGAAATAGCTTTTTTTTGGAAAAACCTACCCAGTAAGGATATAAGCATTTGAGGCAGAGGTTCAAGAGTGCAAGCCTAAATGCCAAGAATCCTAAATCACACTTTCAAAGCTCTTCAAATACCTAACAGGTGAAAGCAAACCCTACAGCTGAATCACCAGAGAGGCTTTCAAAAAAATCCCAGCTCAGCTGCTATCTAATCCCAGAAACATTTGGGCCCTACAGACACTAAAAGCAACCTCAAGGATTTCCAGGTATTCAGCATTCTGCTTCCAGTCAGGCAGGATGAATTTTAGTTGGGAGAACTCTGCAACTCAACCCCTATTTCCAGACCTAATCATATCATAATGATCCCTTATAGGACATACCTACAGAATCAGGACCTGGGGTTTGTACAGCTGCAGAGCCCCATGTCCTCTTGCCTAGGATTAAAAATAGACATATGTAAACTAATAGACAAACATCGTTGTGGGGTTTGGTGTTGTCCATCTGCCCCCCTCAGATTCCCTTTTCTCTTTATGAACTGCCAGGAAGATTCACTTCAGAGCAAGAAGACATCCAAGATTCAGGACATTCTGATAATGAACCCATCTGAAAAGGCATGTGGCAATTCTTTAATGAGACCAAAAGAAGTGAAGGCATCTGTTTCACACACAGCCCAAGGGAGTTCATTACTCAGTTGTCTATGAGGTGTTTGGTGGTGATGCTCTCAAGTGATTGCAGCTGCAATGAGATGACACTCAGCTGGGTAGGGAAGGCAAGAGGGACTTTTAAACAAAAGTGAGGCAAACATCACAGTATCTACTCCAAAGACCATTAAATCCATGGAAGTCTTTCAGACAGCTTCCAAAGATTTTGGATCAGACCCAGAAGCTGCTTTTCATCCACAGTTCTTTACTAGAGAGAGAGAACAAAAAGCCTTTTTGTTCCCATTTTCCAGATGTGGAGACCAAGGAACAGAGAAAGCTGATGCAGCGCAGGTCATAGAGGCAGAGCTGGGCACAGGATCACTCTAGCTCCCCATAAAAGATACATCAGTGCGGAGAGGAGGTATCAAACAAAACTCATCCTTCTCACAAAGAGCAGAAAAGGCTTACACTTATTTTCTTATTGCAATACACAAAGATGATTCTTAGTGGAAGAAAGTTGGTGCTTTCCAAGTAGAGTGCAGAAGCAGAAGGTAACATGGCACCTACCAGAGACATCACAATTATTTAAGACTGCAGGGTGGCATTGCCCTCAGTCAAGCTTACAGGTTCACAAGGAGAGGAACAGAAGTGCATAACAGCAACATTTAGCACAATAAAAGCAAGACACTTGGTACATCCATCCATCTGAAAGCTCTAAGAGAGAGGCTTTTGAGAAATAACGTGCAGACATACCTTTTGATGACACTGAAAGGCACAGGACCAAGAAGGATAAGGCTTTAGGAGAAATGGAAAGGAAAACCAAGAGCTATTTTGCTACTAGGGAATATACCTCTGAAACCAGAACAGCTTCTATATTCTGAGACTTCACAGCCCCAGGGCTGAACGACTGGCACCAAATATTGCTCAAAATAAGGGGGGAAAAGAACAAGATGAACTTTGCATCTGAGACAGCTATAATCTCTCCTAATTCAGAGCAGGCAGCACAATAGCATAACTAAACCAAAAGGGAAATAAACCAAACCACAGCTCATCCTCCCACCCACCCCTGTAAATCACAAACCATTAAAATCAAATAAAGGCAATTCAGGGATACAGAGGAGAGAGACATCTCACCAACCTGCTGAGCTCAGAGGCTGCTGCTCAGGAAGGAAAGGAGAACACTGGCTCAGGCCAGGTCCCAGAAGAGGTGGCAGAATCTCCAAGCATAGCACCTTGCAAACTAAAATCCAGGAGATCAGAAAGACCTGTGCACCTACCCCCTAACTCCATTACTGTCACTAGCATAGCTATCATATGAAAAACAAAACCCCAGCTTCAGGTAGCTCCTGCCCAAGTAGGCTCTCATGGCTGCAGACGCCTACTCCTAAGAGTCATTTCAGGACTTGTTTCTCAAACAGTACTCCCTGCCTGTTCTTCATATGGATGATTTCCTCCTCCATCATATTTGCTTTGCTCTGGATGCCTAAGTAATATCAGAGCATCCCCCAGAGCCCCTTGCACACCACACAAGCAAGGTGCAAAGGGCTTTTACAAACCCTTCTGCAAACCCTGGGTAAGAGAAGGGGGTGCCTTCATCACACTCGCTGCTAAAAGCTACAACAGTTGTTCCAGAGCATGCCATGGGAGCTCGTGTATTCACACACCAACCCCAGCAACAGATCAGGATGCAAGTACAGAGCTATGGTTGGCTTTGCAGTGGTGGGCTAAAGGAAAGTGAGACACAGACAGCATCCTTGATGAACTACACCAAGCCTCAGTGCCTTGGGGCAGTGCAAGAAGCTGGCCAACAGAGAAAGGAAAAGCTGATCCTACCCACCACCACCATTAATCTGTGTTAATCTGCCAGCAAAATGAAGGCTGATTTAGGGGATGGAGAGCACAGACATAAAAGAATGTGGCAGTGTCTCTATAAGAAGAAACTCTGCAGCTGTGAAGCTGAAGGTTCAGTTTAGCCTGGAAAAGGAAGAGGAAAGCTCAGGCATCAGAATGTATAGATAGACAGGGCTGGCAGCTCTCACTGCATTACTGTGTGTCCCATGTTATCAGCATTTCTCTTTAAGTCCAAGTGCTTTGAATCATGGCAACACTCAATAATTAGCTTCGGCTAATTACTGCTTTAATTCCAAGCCTTAGGTTTTTAATGTATAGGGTTGCAGAGAGAACTTCAAAATGACAAGAAAGTGCTTCTAAATGAAAAAAGAACCCAACACAAAAAAACCTAGGAGGAGGCAGAGGAAAAGAACCCCAGATTTATTAGACATATGAGACCTCATAATTTTGAAACCAGCCTTGTAAGGTTGGAAGCCAGGTCACAACTTATTAAAAGCCAGAGCCAGCAATACTGTGAGCATGAGCAAACAACACAAGGTACAGAATGTGAAATGTTCTGAGCTACTGGACATGGTTGTGTTAGATCCTTCACTTATTTATTTAGTTATAATGCTACAGGTGAGGCCAGATGTATACCCCTGTCTGCACACAGAGACCATGGAGGTGTCTCTAGGTGTTTTCCAATGATCAAAATCTCCATCTGCTTGCAGCCTAAATATGCCACTTCTTGTTTTAAACAAACAAGGTGCTGGTTAAATAAAGCTGTTCTCCAGGACATGCTGGTCCTGCCTCAGGACTGAGACCAGCCTGCACAGGGGATCCAGCTTGCAGACAGCATCCCCCATGGAGCCAGGCTGTGGCCTTTGCCAACTGAAATTTTCCACTTTTCCGGGGTTTTTTTTTTTCTCCAAATGGGGGGAAAAGGGGGACTGATCACTTGTTGAGTTACAAGAGGCTGTATCTGAAGAATTTCATATCAGCAATGGGTTGGAGCTGGATGAGCTCAGCCATCACTTCTCTGCAGTGGAAGGACAAGCACCATTACCCACTTCCTGAACTGGTCACTTGTGGATTGCCTGGGTTTATCCCGCAGATGGAACGCAGCCTCACACAGCTCCTTCTGCAGCCATTACCATGCACATCTACTCCATGCCTCAGTTGCAAACACACTCCATGCCATGGGCAATGAGCAATTCTAGTGCTTATCGGTTGTAAAATGCTTTACAATCAGCAGCTATGAGTCACTGTCTCCACAGCTGAACTATGGAGACTGTAATCCCTATGCTGAACTACTGCATAGGGATTAGGCACATTTCTCCTCTACCTTCTTCCACCTGTGTTTCTTCATCTTCTCTTGGGGTAAGTGCAAAACCAGCTGCTTGTATTCCATGTCCTAGAGAGCTGAGCATCTAAGAGAGCTGATGCTCACACCCTGACAGCAGAGGATGGAAGTTACCAAACACAGCACTGAGCCTGGGTTGCTTCTCAAAGCCTCTCTTTACTCCCTGGCAAACTGAAATCCAAGAGGCGCCTGGACAACCATCTCTAGCAACCTTGTGGAAAACCTGCAGGTTGGAAGCATCTGTGGAGTTTAGGGTATCCCTGTTCCTGCCTTGTTGCCACTGAGGACCTGCTCCTGCTGCTCCCAAGTCACTATAACTACTCATCAAGTCACTGAAGAGCACTGGAGCTGGGATGCCTGTCAGGAGTCACAGTCTCGCTTAAAAGACACACAGCCACTACAGCTGGATCTATTACTTCTGAAATGAACTTTCCTGTGATCCAGAGGTGAGTCCATATATTTATATTTAAGGAGGTATTTCTACACCTTAAGAACTCCAAGAGAATTCTCAGTTTGTCTTCAACATTCCCCTGCAAGAAGTCTCTTTGCAATGCTTCACTACAACCATGCAGCCATCCTGCACTCCTGACCATGTCAGCCCATGCTCCTCCCAACCCTCACATGCTCTGCTGCCCTCAGTGGTTTTGTGGACATGTAGAAAACACAGAAGCAGGACTCTGCGCAATCACACAGGGAAATGCCATTTCTGGAAGGCAGAGAATGACAGTTCTTCTCCAGCCTTCCATTTGCAGACTAACTTAAGAGATGTAGTTCCTATGGTGAAACCTTTCACCGCGCAGTAACGGTGTCGACTCTGCTTTTGGAGGAGCAACAAAAGTCAGAATTGCCAAGATTCCTCTTTCCCCAGCAAAATATGGCCAAGAGAAAGCCAGCTGTGACACCCCTACAAATATGCTGTATATGAATGCTGGAGGGCTGTATGGAAACTGAATAGCACACCTCTGGTATTTGCAGTGTATGCATTTTTTCCAAGACCAAAGCCTATTTTCACGGGGTTATAAATCAGCTATAATAAAAATTAATTCTCAGCACAAAACACTGCCCAATAGTAATTTTTTAAAAAATGTATTTAAAAAAACACCATAATTTTTGGGGGGGTTACATTTCCACAGGTTCTACTTGTGGAATTTTGTCCCATCCCTATCTGGTGATGCAGAGCAGGACTGTTCTCTGAATTTCAAATGAAATCTCACAGAAAATGGGCTCAGATTCAATAGCCTGGATTCAACCTATAGCAAAATAGCAAAGGGAATGGCTGCCCTTGGCAGGTCAGCTATAATCATGCTGCTAAACCCTGCAGAGTGTTTTGGTACCACCAAGATAGGTGTACTGTAAATACCTAGAAACAGCTATCTGTGCAAGCATTAATTGAATTTCCCAAGCATTTCAGGCTCAGTTGTTGTGGAGAGCAGATTTTCAACCCCTCTCAGGGGATCTGGGAGCAGAAATTCCTGCAGGTTGTTAGAATTCAGTCACCCTTTAGAAATTAGTTTGGGGAATTAGCACAGCATTTTGTCTTCCTTTTCTCTGCTCAGAGATGGCACACAGGATCCCCAACCATTTTTCTTGTAAAGAAGATGATGGGTTTGCATTCATACAGAGGAGTTGGTAATGCAGTGATCTTCTACTTACTAAGACATGAACTACTAGGTTACACTGAATGCCACCCCAGCCTAAGAAAACTGTTATGCCTCTCCCATGGAGTGGGGGATCTTTCATGTTGCACTTCTTTTCCATGTGTTTCTGAAGACTCTGCCTTTTATGAGGATCAACCTCAGTGCTAACATCCTACCCATCATTTCAACTATTGGAGACGATTTCCTTCTCTATTCTACTTCTACTCACAAACCATGGGCAACTACAAATTCCTGCTTTTCCTCCATCAAATCACCACTGGCCTTTCCTACAGACACCCTTGTCTCTGCACCTTGCTTTCCTTTGCTGGCAGACAATGACTTTGTCCTTGACTTTGTTGTGTCCTCCCCACCTCTCCCAAAATAGTCTTATTTTTTCCATTTCAGGTTTATTTTTAGCCATGACATTCCTTTCATCAAAGCAGGCAGCAAACATTTTTAAAGATGCTTATCTTCCTCTAGTGGCTTGACTCTGACCTCACATAGCATGGAATAAATCGGGAGTAAACCCAAAATCCAAGAAGTATTGGATGGGGTAAAAGTAGCACAACTTTCCCCAGCACAAAATGTTGCTATAAATTGTCCCAGTTTCAGTTTTAACCTTACAGAGAAGAAGCTAAGATCAACACTTACGTGCTGGTTTGACTCTCTGAAATCTGCCAGAACTGAAGGACACGGCATTTGCAGTCAACCAGCTAGGTCTTCTTGTCTATTAGGAAAATTGGAAATGCTTCAGATCCAGGAAATGTAACATTTTTGTCTCTGATATGCAAACAGATTAATCTCGCAAGGAGAGTGCCGTAGATATGTGCTAATTGTGTGACAAGAATTCAGTGTCAATTCCTTGTGAACAAGCAAGGAGCAGAGAGGTTTGCAGCATCCCAAAATCCTCTGGATGGGTGGGACGCCGCCCTCCTCAAGACCCTCATCTGCAGCAATGTCAGGAACAGATGTGAAGCACAGGCAGCAGCTCCTGTTCAGTTTGACCTGAGGTAGGGTGGATTTCCATGCAGAGCAAACATCTGTCAACTTGCTGAGAAGAGAGCCAAGAAACGGAGGGGGAAAGGTTGAAATTCAAATGAAACTCAACACCCAGAAAATGGGAAAGGTCAAATGGTGCCACTGCAGCACTGTATTTCATTTCATTTTGGACACAGTGCGAGCCAGTCTTTATGAGAGGAACATAATGCTGGTGTCATCAGATTTTTCTTACACCGCAGCTTTGCAGCTGGCAGTGGAAACCAGGTCGGTCCAAGCCCCCGCAGAGGCAACTGCTCAGCATGGCTCACACAGCACAGGCACACTTTCCATACAGCATCCCTGTAACCCATAAACACATTAAGAGATGGGAAAGTGTCTCCCAGGAAGCTTCATCTGTCCTGTGGCCACTGGAGGTGACGATGCTAATCCCAGGAGATGCTGCTGCCCACCAGCCATCACACACCTCTGTCCTCATCACCATGCTCACTATAAGGGACCCTCAGCCACAGGGACCCTCTAGCCCAGGCAGCTCTCAGCTCCCAGTGTCAGTGACTTTGGGGCTCTCATGGCTTTTAAGCAGTGCCCTAAGCCTCAGAGCCCTGTATGCAGTGTCTCCCTGTGGGGTTTGTTGTCCCAGAAGAAGCAGTCCCAGCACAGGGCTGACACTTCTCGTGTACTTGCAAGGGTTTCCATTGGATGAGCTGCAGTAAAATTGAAAGGAAAGAACACAAAGAGAAAGCTGAGCTGGAGAAGGGGGAGAAAAGCCTTTTTCAGTCACTAGTCCAGTGGAACTTCACGCTACCCATCTACAGCCCAGTGCTTTCTCCCACCCTCCCACCAGTTTAAAAGATGTGGGAGATGCCCTGGGTGCTCTGCCTCATTCCTTGCTGCTTTCCAGCTGAAATCCACTTTGTGGCATTGGAGAACTCTGGAACGGGTCCACCTCTCTATCACTTCATCACCCCAGTGATGCCTGGGGCCTTAGGGACAGCCTCCAGACCCATCAGCCCTGGCAGCAGGGAGAGAAGATGCATTGCCCTCAGATGCAGGGGGTTTGGTGAGGTTGGGAAGGTGCGGGGAGGGGGGTGGTGGTGTTAGTAATTGATGTGGATTTCTTCCAAATCTGGAGTCTGCAAAGGTGAGAAAACAGAACAAACAAACAAGCAGCAAGAAAAGATCTCTGTGATCTAAGAATAAAATTAAGCTGGGGAAGATTTCAAACCAGTGTTTGCATCTTCCCTTTCTCATCTGCCCTTGAACAAAGACAGATAGTGAAATAACTCTAAAATAAGAAAAAATATTTAAAATGTGATATAAATGCTGTTAGCATGGGGCAGTAGTACAGATATTTTATCTCACTCACCAAGACAAAAGGTTCATTAATCATGTTGCACTATTTTATGCACCATATCTTATCTTCTGATTGCTCCCTATACTCTCTTTTACAGGACATCTGTGAGCAGAAGTGACAGCAGTAAAATATTGATTAATATTATTGTATACCAATGTTCTCCACTGAAATTGTTTTATTACTTAGGAAGATGTGAACACAGGCACTAATTTGCCCCAAAATGCAGCTAACTCCTGGGTGGGATCTGTCCACCAGCACAGCATTTGGGATAAGAAATGGAAAATACTGTAACAATATTGAAAAATATAAGGCCTTAAGGAAAAGGGAGCATAAGGGCACAAGAAGGAATTAAGAGAGAACTACACAAAATCCCTCCTCTCTTGGGAAAGTGGTAACAGACCTTTGGAGAGCACAACTGGTGTAAGACCCTTATTCTTCATTTGATACAGAAGAAATAGAATATTCATTTGCATATTTTATGGCTCAGTGGACAGATTCCCCAATCATCATATATTATGTGCTTTTATAGTTTTTATTTGGCAACAGAATCCATTCTCTGACACATTAAATAAGGGGTGTGTTAATGCCTGGGTTGGGAACAAGCAGATAAAGCTGATTTTCAGGAGTGTCAGAAGGAGAAAGCCCAAATTCCTATTTCCCATCAAATGACCACCAGCAGCAGGGCTCGATCCAGCAGCAGAAGTCCAGCTGCCACCCACTTAGTGTTACACAAAGCCTGAAAAGAAGGAGATGCTGAGCTCTGGACTTAGCTTAATCTCTGTAACATCATTCCGCTAACAAGGCTTTAAACAACTTCCCCACTGGAAAGCCAATCTCACAACATGTGGGAATTGTTTTTTTCAGAGGGACTTAACTGTATCCTCCAGCTGAAGAGCAGCATCGCATGTGGCTGTCCCTAGGGAAGTGGATCCATGCTGTGGGGTCACCCCCGTGCAAAGCCCATGAGCAGCGGCTGTGAGTTACAGCAGAACCATGCATGCTAACAGAGGACTACACCCCACCAGGACCACAGCACATGTGACATGGTGATTAGGGTCCAGGATGGGCATATGCTGCAGGGGAACACTGGAAAACAGCCACAGGATTAAAAGAGTAATAAAAATCCTTCACCGTGCTGAGGCTGCAGCCAATAATGATTCCTGGTGCACACATGTGGACACAAGCAAAGGGGTGGGAATGAGTTGGATGCAGCCATGGCTGGAGATGACCACCAGTCCTTCTGAGTCTCCATGAATGGTCTCGGGAGGAATTTGGAGCTTTTATTGAAGCTGGGGAGAGCTGGGGTGGAGTGGGGTGGGTGGACGGGCACTGCACCCATGGGAGAGCAGTGGATCCATGCACACATGGGCATCCCTGCTCCATTGGAAACTGCTCCTCTGGCTCTGCACAGCTGTCCGTGGATGAAACAGACCATTTGAATAATGCAAAATAGGGGCTTACTGGAAAGAGAAATGGCATGTTCATGGAGTAATGACCTTCAAAGAGGTGGAGACTTATGAGTTATGAACCCTTCGCTGCACCCCCACACACACTTCCTAGCTCATGTATAAACTTACTCAGTGATTTATTTGCATCCTGCACGAAAACAAATGGATGTTTTACATATTTATATCGTAAGATAAACCGATATTTAAACTGATCAAAGACAGCGGCAGATCTGGAGGCGATTACAGCAAGTGTTTTCTTAACTGAGGTCACGATGCACTTTGTGCGGGTGAGGCTGCGGATCTGCTCAGCACATGTTAACGCACGATGAAGGTCAGCAGATAGAGGCGCGCATGGAAAGTCCTGGCTTTCCAAGAGCACTGACAGTTCAAGCAAAACTGAACCTGGCTCCCTGCACCAGGCCTTGGTAATTACAAATATTGGTCAAGGGAATAAATCTTGTCCCGTTTGCAAAATAAAAAATTAAGTCCTTACGGCGTTTAAAGCCCTTTTGTCTCTAATGGAAACAGGGTGGCAAAGTCGGTCCAGCAGTTTCTGAAATCTGTCCCGGGAGATGCACGGATTACCAGCATCCTGGGACTATGATTTCATCAGTTCTCATCCACCAGCTGAGCTGCAGTAACAGGCTGGACACATCCTTCTGAGCCACTGTAAGCGGAAAGAAGCACCGTGCAACAGCAGCAGCACGCAAGTGGTCTGCAACCCAGCTGACAGGCAGTAACTTGCTGGCCTGTGGCACCCTGATTGCTCACAGTCGTCTATCAAGCGCGATAGATTTGAAGAGCGGAAAAAGTAATCACCAGATTCAGAGAGACGTGACGACTTCTTTTTGTATGGGATAACGCTCCTGCAGTTGTCCCAGGTGCACGTTCAAAATCCTCATAGCCAGGGCTCTGATTTGAAAAGCTGCAAGCTGTCAGCAGAAGACAAGCAGATGCTTAGTTCTGCAAAGCAGACCTGGCACACCAAGGCTGGCCTCAGAGGGATTTTCCTCTTTGGCATCTGAGGTTACACACTTAACTGCACTATTGGTCAGGTGCAGCTGTGGAAATGGGCAAAGGATAAAATGGATATAAGGCTTTCATGTGCAAAGCCTTGCAGTGACTGTGGATGGGCAGAGGCTACGAGATCCAGGGATGACCAGCTCACCTCAGCCTAGCAATCTGGGAACACTGTTCCCCCACCCTACAAGCTGTGTGTCAAAGAGACTTTCCTAAGTCACCCCCATGGGAAACCCAGAGCAATGCTGTTGCAGAGACATGTCTGTGGCGCATTCCTTGCCACTTAACTAAATGTCATCACAGTGTGTTTTATTTCTGTGTTCTCCCTCTGAAACAGCAACTTCCCACTCCCATACTGGAGCCCATGAGACAGCAAACTCACCACCTCCCAACGTCAGCTGCTGAAAGAGCCAAGGTGTCCCTGGAACAGGCAGTCAGGTACTTGCATCCTGATTTTCCAGCCTTGCAAAGCCATGTTGCAACTTGCCACCCTCTCCACCCAGCATAAATGACCGTGCAGGCCCAGAAGACAAAGCCAGGTGGGATGTGCAATCCCTCAAAGAGGCAGAGCTGCTTTGGGATTTCATTCCCAGACACATCTGGGTCCCTGCTGGCCTCTGCAGAACTGACGGGAACAGCACGACGCCGAACTGCAAACAAGCTGCCGGGATGGGAACATTTCTCCTTCTGTTTAATGGGTTGAAATTGAAAACATATTATTAACTTCCACCCCCTTGTCATCCCATCCCCCTGCAACTCATTAATTACCTTTGCCCTTGCCCCTTTTGGCACCTTGGGTGCTGCAGGGAGGGCAGCATCTGCAGCTTGCGGTTGTCTGCGTGGTGCATATCACACTTCCCAAGCTGCAACACCCCAGCCAGCACATCCCTAATCAAGCTCATGTTTACCATGCAGAGGGCAAGAGGCTCCCTCTCCCTTCCTTTGGCTCCCTTCAACAGCCTGAGTATTCATTGCCATCACTTCCATGTCAGTGGGTGTGATGATAACACACTCTCGCTGTGCCAATTATCAGCCTGCCTTGGGTGGGATAGGAACATCAGCAGCTGCTGGCTCGGAACAGTGGATTTAACCACTGCTGGTGTGAGGTCTGCATTTAAGCATGGAGGAAACAGACTGGCTGCAGGTGGAAAAACTCCCCGAGACCCCAGGAGTCCAGGAACCACAGGAAGTTTTTGCATGTCTTTTCGATAAGCACCAGCAAAGGTGACTACAGGACCATCGACTCAATGCTCTGACCAGTGAGCACCTCAGTGATGCTCTGGGGTAGATGAAGCCAGTGAGCAGAAAGCTTTCCTAAGGCCTGCCTCCTCTCCTCTGAAAAATGACCCTGAAAAATAGTAGAAGCCTGAGAATTCAACAGAAAACCTACTGACATGTCTTTTCTGTGCCTTTCAGCAGCACAAACAGGTTGGAGCAATCTGTCTCGCTGTGTATGGGTCCTACGGAAAAGTAATTATTTGGTCTTTAAGTGGATTATGATACAAAATACGTGAAAGAACCAAGACTTCCTGTAGCCAAATTCCTGCATAATACATAAAAAGGCAGAGACTTCAAACAGCATCTTGCAGAAACTTTCCAGCAGACAAATATAGAGCTGTGCTTTTAAAGAAACCAGGGGAACTGAGGCCACCACACAGCATTTTGCAGCTTTTGGGGGGAGATTTCATGCTTTGCACCACCTACACTCACCGAGCAAAGCTCTCTGAAAGTTTTAAGCAAATTCGTTGCTGGGGAACAGGGTGCATCCAGCCTAGATGTAGCCGCACTTGGGGTGCAGAACTGCTTCCACCCCAATGTGGGAGAGCTAAGAGGGAAGCAGCAGCCCCCAGGGCAGCATGGTACTTCTCTTCCTGCATCCTAACAGCTCAGGAGATCAAAGGTCCATGTCTTCAGACAAGATACAACACTGGCAAAAGAAGGACAAGTTCCCCTGCTTGCAGCAAAACCACGGACTGGTTTGGATTGGAAAGGACCTTAGGATCACCCCATTCCAAGCCCCTGCCATGGCCAGGGATGCCTCACACTAGACTGTATCACCCAAGACTCTGTCCAACCTGGCCTTGAACATTGCCAAGGATGGAGAATTTACCACTGCTTTGGGTACCCTGTTCCAGTCTCTCACCACCCTCACAGTAAAGAACTTCTTCCTTATATTTAATCTGAATCTCCCCTGTTTCAGTTTGAACCCATCACCCCTTGTCCTATTGCTACAGTCCCCGGTGAAGCATTCCTCTCTGGTATCCTTGTATGCTCCCTTCAATTCTGCATATGTCCATCTGTCCATCTCTGTCCTGAATCCTGTTTCTAGGCAAAACCCCACTCCTGGGAAGTGCTGGGTTCAGGCTCGATCACTCAGACATGTGCTGGCCTCTTTGCTGTTTTGGTGTGGTTTTGTGAGAGGGATGCTAGCTCTGTCTGAGCTGGATGGAGGCCAGCACATGCAGCTTCACCCCAGGGAAAGACCTTTGCTTGTGTTTAAAAGACTCGTATCACCAGAGAATATTGGCAGAGTCTGCAATTAACTGACAGCCCAGGGACACTGCTCAACCACAGTCAAACTGGGACGGAAATAAGCAAATGACCTAGAAATAAAGGGTTTCACATCCATTTTCCCCAACCAACATGACCCCTTTAATGTGTACTTGATCAGCCTGAGTGTTCTTGGCAAGTCTAGTACTGACTTTCCATCTGCATCCCCCAAAACCTCTGCAAAGTCCTCGGAAAAGGACAGATTTCATCATTCTTATCTGAGCTTCGTAGACAACATTTATCTTCGCTGACAGAAATCAACTTGGTCTGTGAGCAAGAAGACAAATTAAAAGGCCACGAGACTCAGGAGGGTTTGGATTGTTTGAGCTGGCACATTCGGGGGTGAACTCTTAGCGACGAGCATTTCTTTACTGTTTGTCCCTTTGCGTGTGGTGCACTGAGGCCATTCAACTCACTGGTGCTTGTAGGAGTCTGAGCTGGGCTAAGCCATACACGTGGAGTAGAGACCTTGGAGGCTGCAAAGGTGACGTTTGTGAGATAGGGGTTGCACCCCCGTCCTCCCTGCGCTGCTGTGCGTGTCCTGGAGCCACGTTTCTGTTGGCTCCCATGCTGGCTGGGCTGCAGTACAGGGATGAAATAATATTTGGACATGCAGAAGGTTAACAGCGGGGTTTCGCTCGCAGTAGCGTGCCGGCAGGTCTCGCAGGGTTTTGGGAAGGAGATGAAAGGCCATTTGTCCTGCTTTGGTGGGTGGAGAATTGGTTCACAGTTCATTTTGACCTGGTAAACCTATCCTTTTTTGGATAGGATCCTCCACCATGCAATGCCATTCCCAAGATGGGGAAATGCCGTTGGAATGGTGGAGCAAATTCCTAAAGCCTCAGGCATGCTCTGTACTGAAAGGGAAGAGGGGTGTTGGAAACCTCATTTCTACCAGGTTTCTGGCAACCCTAGGCTGCCAGAATCAGTCCCAAACTGAGCAATGAGGGAGGCAAACAAATCCCATGCTGGGCCACGTAAGGCCCAGATACATCTATCAGCTGAGATGATGCTAACTACACTCATTTAGCTAGGAAACCCTCCATCCTCCCGTGCCCTGCACAGGCTGGATTCTGAGCAGGGAGGGAAGAACCCTTGGTCTGGAAAGGCAAGACACATCTGATGTGCTCCCTGTGAACTGTGCTTCGGTTAACAACTGTGTTTGCATCAAATGCCTCTTCTTGGTCTACTCAGAGTCTAAGCCACTTCCTCCAGCATGAACAGACTCAATACCCGGCTCAATGAAGGAGTCCACTGCAAAGCCTGTGATGTGCCAAATATCTCCAGCCAGGCAAAGCAGCCCAGTCTCGAAAAACACAGTGTCCTGCCATGGAGAGGGTGTCTCTACTGACCTTACTCTATCCAAGCTTCCAGGTTTTGTTTTCTTGAACTCTCATTTCCTTCTTTATGGTTCCCTCGAGCTGACATACTCATCATGGACTATGTGATCCACCGTACCAAGATCAAACGGCCAGACAGGCTCTGCAGAGGCCAAGACATTGAGCAGCCCAGCCAGAGCTATGCAAAACAGATCCTAGGAGATGGTGAAACCAATTCATGAGGAAACAACTGAGGAGGCTGCTCTGGTTGTAAAAAGCCCCTTGGGAGAACTTTCCAAGCACATTATTTCACATTGATCAGAGCCAGCTGAGCAGTGGAGGAGCCTGGGGCTGGGTTTATCCCAATAGCAGGTGCAGCATCACGCTCAGATCTGCCTGCATCGAGCCTGGAGAGGCACCTGGAGGTTCGGCACATGCAGCCCAGCAGCACCAACATGTTTCTGGCCTTCGGCTCAGTTCAGCCTCCAAATCCAGTCATCCACGGGGCCTTCCAGCAACAGAGCAGCTCTCTGCCTAACGGAGAAGCTTTTCTCTGCAATTAAATGAACATGTGCAGAATTGATCCAAGAGATCAGTCCACTCCATGCATTTTTAATTAGTATGCTCGTCACTATGGTACACTGGCTGCATTGTGAGTGGCACACGCATTTTGCTCACAGGAAATTTGGTTGGTGGATTTTGGCAGCAGTTTTCCAAAGACCTGAAAAGGAACAGGCACCAAATGCTCAGAAATCATGGTGGGAGTTAAGTGCACAAACAACTCAAGCTCCATGGAAAATCCCAGCTGCTATTGGTAAGAGATTGCTGGGAGATGCTATTCCTCCGTGTTCAAAGTTAAAGTGCATCTCCTGCCAAACACAAGTCTACTAATGGTGCAAAGAGTCCAACCTCCACAGAGAACTTCAAGAAATCAGCTTGAATGGGTTCATCCTCTGCCATGCTTTGCAGGCAACCATCAACAGCCACATTTTGCACCTTGAAGCTGACATACAAAAGTTGTCCTTGAGGAGCTTCTAGTGCAGGGACAGATGAAGTCACAGGTTGAGGGACTGCCCTTAAAAACATTTCCAAGTAGACAACTCCAAACAGCAGGAGTTTACCACTTCTCAACATTGCACTGATAGAGCCTGACTTTTAACTCCCCAAATTAGATGCTGTTTCTTTTAAGGAGGTAACTTCAAAAGACATGCCCAGAGCAATGCACTGAGTCCATCACAGAGTCAAGAGCAGGCTCCAGCTCTTCTGGTTTCTGTTCCTCTTCCTGTTCCCGCAGTCATCCTCTCATGGTCCCTTACATACGATTGCAGCAAGAAGCCAAAGGCTCCACCAGCACCAACAAACTCAGCTCACTTGTATTCAGTACATATTCTTCCCACCCCACCTGCTTAGGAACATCAAACAACTTTCACAGCAGTGAGTCATGTTCCAGCCCCTCACTTCAACCCCAATTTGACTTCTGTAGGGGCTTCCATGGGCACAGAGGAAAGAAATAAGCCTCTTCCCTGAAACAAAAGCTGAACAAAACCAAACCACCCTATGCAAAAGGCTGCAGTTGCCATCTACTATAGCAGTAGCCTAACTAAAAGAAGGAGCTATCTCAGGCAGAAAATGACTGATGGGGACTGCACAGAGGATACGGCCTGTGGCTGGGGCAGGGCGTCCCTGAAGAGCTAGCAGTTCCCTCCCCAACCTTGCAAACAGCCAGTGTGACTACAGAGTTATGTGGGCAGGCACTGTTATTTCCCATCAGACAGAAAATGGGGAGGGATATCGGAGTTAGTCCCTGATGCCAGCCGCATCCCTGGCAGTTAGCAAGAAAGCTGTGGGAGAAGGTTTGCCAGGATGTGCAGTAGCTCCGAGTATGGAGCTGTGATTGTAGCTTGCTGGCGCAGCTGGATGCAGACTATAGATTTCTCCAATGCTCCTGGGAAGAGCAGCCCTGATGTGCTTAACATGGAGCTGCCATCAATTTTCATGCTGTTTTTCAGAAATTCCCAGTCATGATGGGAATAAAACCCACATCCTTTCATGGCAAAATCTCCATCCATTAACGCAGCAGGAAATGATTCTAAGGAACATTTCTAAGGAACAGAGGCCCTCTTTACATAAAGGGCCAGGGAAGAATAGAGAGAATAATCACCACAGGCTTGGAGAAGAGACTTGGGGTTGTGGGCTGGGACCATGATACTGCTCAGGAATGGCAAAGCCAAGAGGAATACAGCTTCTCCATAGGTAGGGAACACGCAGCACTTACCACTCACTGTTGCCTAGTACTTTCTCAGGTGTGCTGGAGGTAGAAGAGAGAAGTGACACCTTACACCTTTTTCTTTTTCTTACAAAGGTTTCTGAGAATGTATGATCACCAAAGCAAGCACAACCCAAGTCTACCTGACCGATGTAAACTAACACAAGCATCACTTAGCATAAAAATTACCCCTAAACTCTGTATGTTAAAAAAACTAACCCCTATTCAAAGTTCATTCAGTGACCTCAAGAGCATCATCAGCAACTTCAGTCTATTTCCATGATACTCCTTGCATCTCCCCCTCCCACTGTGTCTGCTTTCCAGGTCTTCCCTATCTCTCCCCAGTGCGCAGGGAGGGATTCCTCAGATTTCAGCACTGCTGCCCTGGCAGTGCCCAAATTCAAGGCTTTGCTCCCTCCTGTGTCTGCTTTTGGCATTCACCTCCCAACTGCTTGGTGGGCCCCAAGGAGGAATAGAAGACACATTCTTCTGTGTGTCTTCTATTGCCACATTTCCCCCTGCCTTGTCCCCAGAACTCAATGCCTGGAACAAAAGAATAAACCCATGTTTTCTCCCATTGCATCCAACACTTCAGTTTTACCAGCTCAGACCTCATCCTCCAACAAACCATTCCAACCCCTTGGATGCATAGTTAGCCTCTACACAAAGATGACTGAGGTGTGTGTACAAATCTTACCACTACTGGGGCTCTTACAAAGGGATGCCAAGGCAGAGTGGGGTCAGAACGCCGAGGGCCGGACAGGACTCTGCTTTGCTTTTGCTTTTTAAGGGTTTTTCACATGTTTGAAATTCCGGTTTGTTTACCCATCTGTTTGTAATTCTGCTGAGGTTTGGGTGTTTTATAGTTAATGAGAAATTGTTTTATGCACCCCAAGCTATTACGAGTGGGAGAAAGGGTGGGGGTTCTTGGAAGCTGTTGCTATGAACAGCTGAGCAAAGCAGATTTTCTATAAGGCCCTTTGAGTCACAGCATTGTGTTCCTTCAGGGGACCCTGCAGAAGTCTCTGCTCAGTGCAGATGCTGTCCCCATTTTCCTGCTTCTTTGACTCAAAAAGTCTTGCAGCACGGAGCCTGCTCTCCCAGGCAGACACGCAGCATCCGACCCTGCCACACTGGCCAAGTTACCCCATTGCCACCTGGCTGGGGATGCTTTCACATTGTGCATTAGCAGTCCCTGAACTGCCTCAGGTTTGCTACAGACCCCCAGAATGACTCAATACTAGACCCATTCTACTGCGAAAGTGAAGAAGTCGTTTGGTTTACTACAGTACAAGAACTACTACTGTGATTCAAGATGGGGTCATAGGAACAGAAAGACATCCTCAGCAACCCACGCACTAATTTGGCTCCCATTGGCTTCTCCATCTGGATCCTACCCAGCAAAAAACTGTCTGGTAGCACAGGGAGCTCTCAAAGGAGTATTGGACCCTAGTCAAGTCCTTATCCTGGGTGTTGCATCAGCACAGCCTGTCCTTTCCCAACCATTTTCTCCCCATGGATTGCCTCTTGATTCAAATCTTACTGCTTGTGGTTTCCTCTACTTCATGAGCTTAGTACTGATTCAAGATACCAGCTTCTAACTATTTGTTGAAGGATTAATTCTTCTCACTGCCTTGCTTTAGAAACATTCATGCCCCTTGGTCATGGTTAGACTGAGTCACTTTCTGGCCAGACACAAGCAAATCTCTGCTGAATGGACACGCAAAGCCAAAGGGCCAGCTTGGTCCTTAATCTGACTACAAACAAATCATTCATCCACTGTGAATGAAGGCTTCCCATCTGACCAAGCGGAAAGGTTCAGGCTTTAGTGCACAGACTTTAACACAAGGAAAACTGCCCTTTCCACCAGCACAAGCTCTTCTTATGGTGGTCACCTCTGTGTTTTACACAGCTGTGTGAGACAGCAATGACTTTGACTCCTTATTTGCTCATGAATAATGCTAAAACCTCAGACTTGGGGTGTCTGAGAAGAGTAACTCTGGGGTATTTTATTGTTTTAAAATCAGGCAAAATGCAGAAAATAATCCATTGGGAGAAAAGCCCTGGGAGGCATTCTCTGCTGCAGGGTGTTGGTGGGTCTGAAACTCACCCTTAGCATCTCCAGCAACACCACCACAAGGGTGGAGAAAGAGAGGGTGAAAGAGGTCACATCAGCTCCCTGTGCTTTAGTGTACAATCAATGAACCACTCGCATAACTTGCTCCACCAACACATTTACATGTTCTGGGCAATACGGGTGAAAGCACTGCATCTCAAACAGTAACATACTAAAAATGGTAAAAGCACACAACAGCCACAGCAATGCTGCCACAGACTTGGAGGGACTCTCCATGCACATTTCGATGAAGGAATACTAATCTGTTTTCATTTTAGCCACTACTTCTGTAGAAAAAGGGAATCTGGGTATAGCAGAGTTATTACAGGAACAGAGCTAAGTCATAAATAGGAGCAGAACCAGAAAGAAATTAAGAGGTGAAGGCAAAGAAGAACAGGCCTGCTTTCAGCTGGGATCTGGAAAGAGATAAGGAGATAAAGGCAGAGGCTGCTCCAGATGGCAGGAGCAACAAAGAAACAACACTGGCACATGCTGTCACCTGCTATCTATCTCTTTTTGGAGTCGGTTGGGTTTTATTGTGCCAGGAATTAACAGGACAAAAGTAGAACCCACAGCAATGGAGCAGCAAAAGCGGCGCTTTGCCCGAAGAAGTGGGGAGGAGACAAAGCTAAGGCAGCCCAAGGCAAAACCCCAGGGCTGTAGAGCAGCCTGAGCCCCTCAAGCCCCAGCCCTCCCCATACTCAACATCACTGTCATGACACAGCCCGTACGTGAAGCAGATGATACACTGATCAGCAGCAAGTCAATTCATGGTTAATGCTCTGTTTGGAGGGCAGAGTGGGCTATGGTAAGGTGTGATATGACTGGCAGCCGGAACTGCTGTGGCCAGGCTCATCTCTGAACATGTAGACCCTCAAAGAGCCAAAGAGATGAATGATTTGTCCATCCCAAGCCCATTCAAAGCCTGCTCAGCAGCTCTGGGGTTTTTTCCTTCCAGGAGGTTCCTGGCAGGCCATCGGCAAACACTTCGAGGCAGTAACAGTGGGGGGACGCCAGGATGGGCTCTAGATGTTTTGGAGACTGTTTTTCATAGTTTTTTTCCCGGGGTGTTGAAAGAAACCCTTCATTCTCCATGCCTCTGGGAGCTCAGGAAATGCAACAGGGTGCTGCTGGGTCTCTGGTGCTAATTAAGCACCGAGCCCCTGCAGTTGGAGGAAGCTTTATTGGTTGTGTCAGCATTGCATAGGTGTCTGCTCAGCAGTCTTTTCTGACTCACACCAAATGCTGCAACATCCCCAGAGGGTCCCTCTCTGGATATTAAGTCCTGGGCAAAATGCAATGTTATTCCATACCACCAGTGCTCCAACGTTGTGCCCAGGCTCCAAGACCTGCTGTAAGGATGTCACTGTAAGGATGGGGAAGGAGGTGTGCAGGGCTGGCAGTCAAGCACTGCAGTTTTTGCACTGAGATAACAGAGCTATGCACATGGGCATGGCCCAGTGCTTGCAGCAGGCAGCAGAAAGGCTGCTATGAGAGGTCAGTGCATGGATGCTTTTAAAGGACTGGCCTTATTGCCTCACCAGAATGAGTTTCCCACCAAAGCATGGATTCAACCCCTTGTCTTCTGAGCCCCGGTCTTTTCCCAGGCAACTGTTCTGCCTTACATGGAATAGGAGCATATGTAAAACACGAGGCTGTTTCACAAACTGAATCCATCTGCTGGGCGTCCCTAAACACCCCATTTTACCAAATAAATCTTACCCACGTTTCCACTCACACTGAGCAAATGGTTTTCCAGGCAGCACTGAAGAGGGAGAAAGAAATACTAGCTGGATGAGGCGAGGGAGCTACATCTTTCCCTTGACTTGCTCATGTAACCTCCTGGCAAGAGCTTTCATATGTGAATGGGGGCAACTACAGAGCGACCTCCAAGTCCGTGCAACCCAGAGCAGGAGACTTCAAAAGGGAAAACCAAAACTAATAACACCTCTTTTGTTCTGCTTGGACCCATCTGAGGGAGGTGGATATAAAAAGCCCAGAGAACTGAAAGAGAGGGAGAAGGCTCACTTGCCTGCCAGCTGTGTTGTTCAACTCCAGCTCATTCCAAGGCCAAAGATCCATCCCTGCGCGGACTTCCGCACTCACATCCTCATTTGACTTTTTCCAGAGGATCACTTCATGCTCAGCATTACAGTGCCCAAAGGCAAGATCCATGTGTGCTCACATCCACCCGGAGACATTCGGAGTCACCCCTGGCTGCCGCTTGCCTGCCCCAGCCACTGGGGATACCTTGTGCCCACCCCAGTTCCTACATGGTTCCTGCACAGCAGGAGTTTGCCAGCAGCCTCCATGGCTTCTCACTGATTGTTATTAATGGTTTTTAATCTGATGCTAAAGAGGTGAGGCCGGCAGTGCTGTGGCTAACAGCTGTCTCTGATTAACTCTGCATCATGGAGTCATTTTCATTTGGAAGCCCACAGCCAACTATAAGCTCCCTTTGGAAGGTCTTGGTGCCAGCGTGTGAAAGGGGAAAAAAGAAAAAGGAAAAAAAAGAAGGCAATTAATTCATCATCTGCTTCTTGCTAACGTGTCCACAGGATGAACCCCTGTCATAAGACAGGGGAAAAACCAGCCTTTGTAAAAGCCAATCTGGAGGTTTCCTCAGTCCCTGAGGAAAACAAGTATCTGCTAATCTCAGTGTCTCTGGGCCAGAGCTGAATATCCATTAGACTGGGTTGAAGCCAAAACTTCAGCTTTAGTCCTTCACTTCTACTTTTTACGTTGGTTCTTTGTTTTTCAGTAAAAGGGTGAAAGTGGTGACTCTCCACAATCCAAGTCCACAGCCCTGCCCAAAAGACAGACAGCTCTCATCACTGCAGCGTGGCACAGGCTCCTCCCCTATGGTGACACAGTCAGTGATGGTCCCAAATGATCCCTCTCCAGGAGGACCTCTACCGTGTGAGAAGGGGGGTTGGACTAGATGACCTGTGAAGGTCACTTCCAACCCAAACATTCTGTTTCCAAGACACGCATCTGCTGCAGCATGACACCACAATCCCCCTGTGCACAGAACGCAGGAGAAGATGGACGGGGTGGACTCAACAGGGTTTCTTATGCTGGCACTTGGGCAACTGTACATGCTCTGAGGCCTGACCCTGGCTCTGCCAGAGCTCAGACATGGCACTGCCACCCTGACACTGCTGCTGCAGCTTCTGTGTTCAGGCCAGACACCCGATGTACCCATCCTGATGCTCCACATCTGGCCCTGTAAAGCACCGTGGAGCCAGTCTGGTTCACCCTTCCCATCGGCCTGGGGTCTCAGGCTGCCCACCTACAGGGTCAAAGACCCATCAAAAAACCATGAGGCCACCAAGACCTCTGTTTTTGAGGTAAATTCTAACAAAGGTCTCCAGAAGAGAGAAGATGGTGCTTAACCTCTTCACAGCATCTTCCTCAGCCCCGTGAGAACCACAGAGACCTTCCAAAGGAGCAATTCCCTGGTGGAACAGACCACATGGGTGTAACCAGCTGCAAGAGAGAACTTTAAATTTTATCTTTTTTTAATGGTGGTGTCGTGACCTGCAGACACTAATTCCAGGAGGGGCAGCTCATCTCCTTACACTTGCTTCTGCCCAACCTTAAACGACATTCACAGAGATAGAGAAAATATTACCACAAGGACATCACCAGGGGTGAATCCCAAATCCCACCTACGTCCCAGGACAGAGCCTGCAAATACAAGCAAACCAACAATAAAAACCAACCCCAAACCAAACTAACCAGAGATTTGCCTTTCCAAAGCCATAATTTGTCCAGCTGATGGCAGACTCAGGGATGATACAATGCTCCTGGCACCTAAAACATCCATAAGGAAACTGCAAAAGGTGATACCATAAGCCAAGACCCCTCTTCTCTTCTGACATCTGTTACACAGGAGCCAGCTGGTGAGCACATATTGGCATAACCATCCTCTGGTGAATCCCAGCATCAGACCAACCTTGTCACCAGTTTGATGTTACTTTGATAAACCCACAGGTGAGTTTCCCACAACTCAGCAATGGAGGCTGAGCATCCGCACTGCTCCTTCTGGCCACCAATGTGAACCACAGAGTCCAAGGTGTGAAGCCCATAGATGTGCCAGCTCCAGCATCCACATCACAAGATCAGTCTGACAACCCCATTCCACTCATTACATGTGTCGCCAAAACGTTGTTTTGCATGACATTTTAGCTCATTTTTAACGCTGCAATTGCATCACTGTTTTCACATGCGGTTAGTTGTAAAACCTGGGCCAAGGTTTCCTTCAAAATGGTTGAAGTGTTATCTTGGGGGCTGGGGGAGAGGTTGAAAAAAAACCCAGATCTGTGCAAACTTCGAATAAGTCTTTTTTTGTCCTGCAGACTGAAATATTGAAGTTTAAACCACTGCCATTTTGTTAGAATAACACCTGGGACAAGGTTTAACCATCTGAACAAGCATCCCTTAAAAAAACAAAGGCAGTTTAATAGTTCTGTTCTTGAGAGAAGTACAACTCCTGTATTATTAACAGCATCGGGGATTATTAAAATGTTACAAAAGCAAATTAAAATCTAATTTTGTTCTCACCATTTCCCTGACCTCTTACGCTTTTCCTATCCTGGAGTGTGAGATGTTGCAAAAGACTTCGGGGGTGTATGATGGGAAGGGGTCTCCACACCAAGAGGGAACATGCCTTCAAGTGGCTTCTTATGCCTCTGACAACTGATTGAGTTTCCATTTCTGTTTGTTTTCACTTCCTTGTCCATACATGCTGAGGAGGGAAACAGCAGGAGTTCCCAGAACCACAGCAAAAAGGATTGCATTTTTTTCCCTCCTCACCTCCTAATTTGCCTTTGTATTTATGGCTTTTCTTTTTTTTTCATTGCATTTCATAAAATAGTTTCCATAAAATAGAAAAGAAAACCCAGGCTCCTGTTACCCAAATATAGCCCTCAAGCATAAGGATAACCAAGCACTGTGAAGAGACTCAGCAAATTAACTCATTCCTGTTAGACCTGTCATTATTAGATGCAGCATCACTAAACATAATAAGCCTAACACCAGACTTTATCAGGAGGAAAATTAACACCCAGCTCCTGGCATACCTTCCCTGCTGCTTCTGTTTCACTGCTGCAGATCCCTGTGAACACTTACTTGTAGGTGATTCTTGTTCTCCAACAGCTTGATTCAACCTGCTGTTGCAGTTCAGATGTTTTTTAAAAGAATGGGACACAAAACCAGCTATACCTTGAGCTGCTGTGGGCTGAGAGCACAGGTCACTCTGCAGATCTCTCATTCACCAAGGAAACCCTTTTTTCCAGTGGAAGAACAGAACTGCCTGGTGAGAAAGAGCAGGATGAGTTTATCTGTTAACATGCTTTTCCTGGAACACCTCAGACATGAAAACAAAATAAATAAAGGGAGATAAGAATCAACTGGAAACAGCTGATTTCTATTAAATTCCACAGGATTTTTCCTATGCACTTGATTTCAAGTCTTATGAGACACGCAGGTGCCCCAAGCTTGGTGAACACGAAAAAATTCCTTTAATAAACACCACGTGCAAAATCTCTATCATCTACATGCGACTGTTTTTCGTGTTTTTGCATTTTTCCAAATAAGAAGGTTTTCCAGGAAGATGTCATTGCTTTTAGAAATATCACATCTGTGCATGGCAGAGCATGAGGGGTTGCGTTTCCCACTTCCTTTCACAGATGCTGTGACAGTAACCCATAAATACACAGAATTCTGCTGCTGGCAGGTGGATCTACAGCCACATACAGAAAACCTATGTGAGCATCAGGTCTTCCCAGGGCACAGAACATGAGAGGATGCAAACCTCATGCTCTCAAGGATGTGTCTAAGCAGCCTCTGGGTCATCCATGGGAGGGATGGGGAGGACTCCATGTACATGTCTATGCAGTTTATCTGCTGGAAACAGATCCACACTCTAAAGCAGAAGCCATATTTGTGAAAAGAAAACAAACAATGACTTCCATACTGCCTTTTTTCTAATCTACCACCGATGTCTCATCTGAGTGAAGAGCCACTTTTTATTCCCAGCACTTTGGGATCTAAGTGTAGAGCACTCTGGGTCAGGCAAATGGCTGCAAAACAAACATGCCAGTGACAGGAAAGCTGCAGCCTGCTGTACCACAGGCAGCCACGCTTGAGAACAATTCATCACATCCAACCATCCAGCTGGGGCCACAGACAGTCAGAGGAGGGGCAGCAAAAGGAAACCATTTGACCATGGCTTCTACTTGCCTGGAAAAGATGACATGAGTAAAAACCAGTTAACAGCCGAGGAAAAGGTGCTGAGCCACCCAGCACAGCCAGGGTGAGTAAAGAAACCAGGTTTAAGTCACTTCTGTCAGTTTTTCTATTCAAACTGAAGCAGTTTTGGGGGTGTTCTCAAGACAGCCCGCAGAAAACATCCAGACAGGCATTTATTGCCGCACTTATCAGTTCTGTTTGCACTAACACTTTATAGATGTTTCAAAGGAAGCCTATATAAAAAGGGGCAAAAGTCAGCACTTCTCTCTGTGCCTAAGTTTGTCATGGGTTATTTTAACTCTGTGAGAAGTACAATGAGAATAACAGATAGGATTCATTGCTCAGTCTCCATTTCAACCTGCATGTCCATGCCGGAGGAAGCACATGGGTGTTGTTAGGGCTAGGGTAAAATGTCCCCAAAGTGACAGGGACAGACCAGAACACAGAAACTCTCCCCACAGTCACCAGCCATTCTGCAGGGGTAGTGTTTTGCTTTAGATGTGTGATTTTCCTTGATACCCTCTCCTGAGCTGAGACTCTGGGATCATCCCCCAGGTTATAACAGCAAACATGTTCCTCTCCAAATGCTTCGACACTGGGGTAAATCCCAGTCTCACACCTTCTGCTTTATTTGTAAGATCTAGTCACCACAGGCACTTTGCTGCTGCCTGGAAAAGGATGCTCTGTGGCTTTCCTCTTCTTTTGTAGGGAACAAAGGGAAGGATTTGCTTTGTGTCCAGCCAACAGCTCTAAGTATAAGGTCCCTGCGTCATCTAGAAATAACGATTAACAGGGTTTCCTAGGGGGATAATGATGAATCCCCCAAGCTCACCACACCACTCTTCTCATCTCTTTCTTACCTTTCTGACATGCAAACATTTTGAGGCATGTGCAGGGGGGAAGCAAGCTTCATAGGGTCCTGAGACAGACCATAGCAACAGCATGGAATGCCAAAACAGTGACTCTTATCTCCTTGCTTTCTGGCCTGAGGCCCCAGAGCAGCTGGGGAGGAGTAAGGTGTTTATTTACCAGGATGATTATGACTTTGGTAAGGTAAGAAAGGGGTAAAAGACATGAAACCCAGCCTGCAGCCGATCTCTGAGCAGAGCACCCCCAGCAAACCCTCAGCTGTCACAGCACAGCATCCCGGGGAGCTGGTGGCTCACACCGGGAGGGATCTGCTGCCAAACGCAGCCTCCACAACAAAAGCCATATGTAGAAAAACATACAGTGCAATTAAGGTGACCTTTGGGAAAACAAAAAGCTCCACTGGATGACAGCGAGAGAGCAGCCAGGAAAAGCCAGGGCTGGACCAGCAGGAGACTGCTAGGACAAAAATAAGCATTATTTAGTAGCCAAAGAAGTATTTTCCTTTCTTTTCTATGCTTACAAAGATTACAGAAAACAGTCTGCAGAATGCTGTGGAGATCAGAGAGTTAACCCAGGTTACATCTTCCTCTTGGAATCGTAGAATGGCTTGGAAGGGACCTTAAAGCTCCTCCAGCTCCAACCCCTGCCCCGGGCAGGGACGCTCCAAGCCCCTGTGTCCAATCTGGCCTTGAACACTGCCAGGAATGGGGCAGCCACAGCTTCTCTGGGCACCCTGTGCCAGCGCCTCAGCACCCTCACAGGGAAGAGCTTCTGCCCAAGAGCTCATCTCAGTCTCCAGCCAGTCTGTATATTCATTCAGACTAAAACACAGACACAACTTTTTGCCCAGTGAAGTGCCCTTACCATGACCTTAGATGAGAAGCAATGTCACCACATCCACTTTTGGGAGGGTATGGACTCAAAGGACAGCAACTGTCGCTTCCATAGCCCCTTATGTTCAAGAAGCCAAGGTTGGGACCCAAGGGCTTAGTCTGAAGCACAACACTGCAAGTTAAAAATGAACTGGTTTCCATCTTTGCAAGGGGCTGAGGAAGCTGGAGAAGCATTGGATAAAAGGCACATATGACTCCTCTGTTCTGGTAATTACGAGCAGTTACTTGGAACAACCTTTGCTGAAAGGTTGTTTAGCCACTGATGTGACTATGTTCTGGGACAGACTGGGGGAATCAAATGGCAACTCCTGACCCTCCCATCCACTTTCCTTTTCTTTCAGCACCCACGTCACTGTGTGGTATCTACTTTGATCATTTATTTTTTTACTGTGTAATCACCAAAACCAATTTCTACGCACTAGGACTATTAGGCATGCTTGTAAAGTGATTTCCGACCCCCGAGAGACTGTGCAACTGGATACCTCGTGTGCTAACCCATGAATTTTATCTACTTCAACATACACAGGGGCCTGAGGCCTTGAGGAAATTAACAATCAAAACAAATCTTGCTGATTTTTAAAAGATGAATTATTTTAATAACACTGAACTTAGGCTGGATTCTGGTTTGGAGACAGCCCTCTGCAAAATCAGGCAGAACGTCTCCAACAAAAAGGGATTTGACCAAACTTCATCTCAATTGCCTCATAGTTTTCCGTCTCCTTCCCTTGCATTGCTGATTAACAAGATTATTTATGTCAAAGCACGAGTTCAGTCTCTTTTCCTTATCCAGAAGCTCGTTCTTTCCATGAGTCCCAGAGAAAAACCAAAGTTAGCAGATTAAAAATAGACGGGAAAAAGAATCACTATCTCAAATGACTTTTTCTTCTGGCACTTCCAGGGCTGTTCCTTGTTTTGTTTGCTTTGCTTTAGTTCTTGTCTTTTTGTCTCCCTCTTCGCAACAGCAAACTGCAAAGGTCAGACACTACCACGACACATATGCCTTCTGCAGCAAGAGCTGCTCTGCAGTACTTGGCAGGCTGGAAAACCAGACGGTTCCTTAAGTGAGGTCACAATCCAGCCTCGGGAAGATTACCACTGAGCACCACAGCATGAGCGGACACGGGAACCCTGAGTCATAGTCTGAGTGCAAGGGAGCAGACGCCTTTCCCATATGGGATTCACATGAAGAGCAACAAGCAAAGGTGCACATTGATGAATGCATAAAAATAAAGAGGTAATTGAGAATAAGAGTGGGTTTTACATCTGGCTTCTGTGCGGAAGCAAGTCACCAAAGCATCCGTGCTGCGAGGGTGAGGAGGACCTCAGCTGTTTCACAGAGCTTGAGAGAAGAAACCAGGTAAAATAGCTCTGGACAAGAAAGAAGTTTCTGAACTAAGAGTAACCTGCCCCAGGTCTTTCTGTGGAAGGTGAGGTCCAGACATCGCTGCTGGAGGCCTTCATAGTTTCCAGTGTGTTTTATCCCAAAATGGATCACAACCATTTTCCATACAATGCTGCAGGTATGAAATACAGCCTCACAGTGGTGGAGAACAGCAATCAACTGACCAATAGGACAATGTTCTGTTGGTCAGTTGATTCCTGCAAGAGAGCAGGACAGGAAAGAGGGAATTTAGAGTTAATGTTTTTATACCCCATCATCTTTACCACATAACACCATGAGATGGGGTGTACTTCAGAACCATGGGTGCAAACACTATATTTAAGTTTGACCTGGAAGGAGCCACGCTACAAGATGCCTGGTGGCCAGTATGACTGTATAACTCTGTACAAAGAGACTGCTGTGGTGTGAACCTGCAGCTTCTCAGGTGCCTAATGGCATTTATGACTTGCTGTTTGCCTTGCTTAGCAATTCACTCACATCTGGCAATGTCAAGTTTCTGCCAGGCGTGCCAATGGTGCAGTTGTAAGACTCAGCATCCCAAACCCAATACAAAAAGAAACAAGTGTTTTCTCTATTGTGATGTTGTTCTTTCTTTCAGGCCAGGTCGGACAGGGCTTGGAGCAACCTGCTCTAGTGGAAGGTGTCCCTGCCCATGGCAGGGGCTTGGAACTGGATGAGTTTTAAGGTCCCTTCCAACACAAACCAGTCTGTGGTTCTATGATTCTGTTCTTTGCTGTATTCTACAGGCAACAGCCCCCTCAAGCCCTATCAGACAGTTTCTTGTTCTCAGATGCCTGTCAACACCCCACACACACGTGAACAAGCTTGAGTTCAGCAACCAAATCCACACCGCAACAGGCCTGAAGCCATAACACAGACAACACAGAAAGCTTCTCCCTGTTGCTGTTGGACAGATCTGGTGACCTCCATAATCTCCGTGATCTCAGGGAAGTCAGGCTACGGGTGAAAGCCAGTGTTCATGCAGGAACTACCCATCAGTTAGAGCCCAGCTACAGTAGGAGCAGCAAATCCCCTGGCTCAGAATTGATTTAGTAGTTTCCGAAGGTAAATATACCATGAAGCAACAGCAGGGGAGGGAAGGGGGAGGAATCTGGCTTGAAGAAGAAAGGCAGTACCTGAGGCTTAGCTAGCTGTGGATCAGCAATTCTTTTATGGCAGAAGTGAGTTTTATCCCTGTCAATTCACTAGCACCAGTTACTCAGTAGTTAAAAACTCACTTCACAGTATATGACTTTCAAACAGTGTCACGTCCCAGTGCTTGAGCACCTTTCCCACTTGCAGGGAGTGAACACTTGCTAGACCAGCATTGGTTTGTTTCCAGCCCGCTGCAGTGAATGTGTGAAGCATAGCTCCAACCTGGTCCCTAGAATGGAAGCAGATGGTCACTCCACGCTGCCAGCCCACCCTGCTCCTCTGCTGTAGGTTACTTTTACCCAAAAGCACTTTCCCACCCTCTAGGGCTCCGAAAGAAGGTTCCAAAACCTAAAAGAAACCAGCTCCCCCTGCCCCGGGGTTTCTGCTTTGGTCTTGGCCTGGCATGAATCCTGCAGCAGCAGTTAGATTTCTTCTAGGAAAAGAAAAGGCCGTCAGTAGCAGATCTAGCTCCTTCCAAGCTCACTGTAATGAAGCGGTAGCTGCCTGCACATCCGAGGTCCTCACCATTGTGTCCTGCAATTTATCCTCAAACACTGCCTGCTCATCCTTCAAGGTCTGTGAATGAGAAGCTTGGCACAGTTCCCTTTGGCTTGTCTGAATTTTAGCTTTTCTAGGAGAAAAGAAAAAAAGCTAGTTTCAAGAACCCTGCACTGGACTCTTGTCTGTGCCCTGCCTGCACAGGACATGAAAGGGATCCACGACATCTTGGAGATTCACAGTTTGGGTTATCTTAGTTATCCACATCTGTGATTCAGGTCTTCTACGTATCAGTTAAGGTAAGAGCTATCCCAGTGGCAGAAAGGAGACCCCACATTTGGTCTCTCCATCACTGTCTGTTCTAGGATGGCAGCCAAGCCTGAACTGGAATTGATGGCAGAAGATTTACACCTGAAGATGCCAAATATGCATGCAATATCTGAAGGGGGCTACAAGGTTGCCGGAGAGGGACTATTTGTCAGGGACTGCAGTGATAGGACAAGAGATGATGGGCTTAAACTGAAACAGGAGAGAGTCAGGTTAGATCTAAGGCAGAGGCTCTTCCCTGTGAGGGTGCTGAGGCGCTGGCACAGGGTGCCCAGAGAAGCTGTGGCTGCCCCATCCCTGGCAGTGTTCAAGGCCAGGTTGGACACAGGGGCTTGGAGCAACCTGCTATAGTGGAAGGTGTCCCTGCCCGTGGCAGGGGGTTGGAAATGGAGGAGCTTTAAGGTTCCTTCAACCCAAACAATTCTGTGATTCTATGATCTGTAAGTGACACCTTCCTACGGCCAAGGGCCTTACTGGGTACATCACACATGCTGGAGAAGAGAACGAAGACAGAAGCTCTGGGAACCACATTGCATATGGAAGGGACAATGCTTTTGGTGGTCCTCGCGCTGCCACACACGACGGGTCAGAGCAAGGAGGGGTTCTGTGCCTAGTGAAGGTGATGAACACAGGCGTTAGTGCTGTGAGCTCTGGGAAGGACATGTCTCCACAGGACAGCTGTGTGTGTCTGATGTCCTGCCAAAGGCGTGCTGGCCCTCACAATGGAAAAGGATCTTCAGCAGTAGTTGAAATCCAAACTGTGGTGTTGATGAATTACAACAATATATATCTGAACTCCTTCCTATTTTATTAATGAATAAAACAGGATCATGGAATGAAGATAAAAAGGGACTTCAGCAGAATTCAGCTTTCACAGCTTGAAGTAAAAGACTCATTTCTGGGAACACATGAAACTAAACCAAACAAAGAAAAAACTGAAAGTGGATTGCAGGAAGTAACTTTATAATAATAAGAGAATGGACCTATAAGGTCTTAGATGATCTGTTAATGATGAGAAGAGGCACAATAATCACTTAATGAGGCTGCTGACAGTGAACTGGGAAGCATGCATTTAATCCCTTGAAGAGTGCACATGGTGAGAGATTGCTTCAAGTAGCTGAAGGACTAGTCTTAAGATACTGTGAGTAGTTGAATAAGTATTAGTTGGCCTTGGCTTCATCTCCCTGCCATAATGAACAAATTCCAAGATTCATCTCCCTGCCATAAAAACACTTGAAAGAGGCTAAACCAAACTAGAAACAAGCGCAAAAAAATTAGAAAGTTTATGTACATTAGCTGTTTATAGCAGGAGAATGAGTCAGTCTATTCCAGCAGTTTTCATTATGACCCAGATTAGGCCTTCAGCAAATCCCCACCCGTAACCTGGAAAAAGCCTCTGTACATTGTACGTAAATAGAACTTTTCCAGACACATGAGGACAAGAGCTCAGACTAACTGGACAGACATTACCCCACAATGTAAAACTAACATTAGGCTTTGTTATTGTTATTATTATTACTACTACTACTACTTAGAAACTGACCTTATTTATAGCATATGTTAAGAACTAACATAATGGATGAAAGGGAAAAGCTAGACGTGCTTACATACAACAGCATTCTTTACTCCATACACTACAAAAGGGTGCTGGTTTATGCGTATTTCCTGTTCCCCTTTCCAGGAATTATGTAGCTGTATAAATTGAGAGTTCATCTGTCACAGGGGCAGACTCTGCTTTATGTAGAACCCAACAGAATTAACAGCCCAGCCAAGGATGAAAAGAACAGGTTGACTTGTTGCCCAGTGACAGTGATGACACCAATCTGAGTCAATGCTTCTCCCATCCGAGCTGCCTCAGGCATTGACATCTATCGTTGCCTTTTATCCCAAGACTTGTGTCCCTTCCACAATCAATAGAGTGAAGGTTCCTTTAGTCCTTTAGGGACTACAGCTGACTTACTTGCCTAGAGGATTAATTCTTCCCTGGATCCAAAAGAACATCAGTGATGGAAAGACAAGACAACTGCTATTGCACACCAGAAATGAGCCAGGCACGGAATACTTCTGAACTCACAAGGAACCCCTCAGCCTGCTTGCAAATGACTCATTATCTATAAAACTAAGCTACATAAAATGCAGTCTAAGAAGCT
>NW_009935401.1:0-50731 GCF_000696875.1 Nestor notabilis | reverse complement strand
TTCCCTACAAAAATATATGTAATTCCTGGGGTGTCTGTGATCCCGAGCAAAGACCAGCAGCTGTCCACAGCTGCTCCCTGCGTAAGCCATGCTTTAAGAAGGTCATGCATGGACTATTTGGAACAAGTTGGTGTGCTAGAAGACGATCTTATGCTAAACAACTCCAAAGAACTGGAAGCAGATTTATAGAAGCACTAACCACAAGTGCTGCAAATGCAAGACAGTGCCTCACGGCCTTCATAGCTTTAATTCATCTTTGGTTCTGTTGGAAATCTATCTATCTATCTATCTATCTATCTACCTACCTACCTACCTACCTATTTATTTATAGTTTCTTGGCTCTTAGAAACTACTTTAACAAGAGCAAAAGGCTATTCTAATGAAAACTCAAAGCCTCACCGAAGCTGAAATCCACTAGAAAGTTTATGACAGTAGAGGATGATAGTACTAGTTCAGGGAACTTGTTTCACTGAAACAAGCGATGATGCTGCAATGGCAGCAGATTTTAAAGCAGAGTTGCACAAATTAGTACAGAGATATCACCAGGAGCACCGAGCATAAAGTAACGAAGTAAAACTCAGGTTTGGTACAGGAAGCTTGGTCTTACTAATGGCACCTAGAGCTGGAAAAGATGCAATTATAATGAACCACAGAGCAAGGAAAAGAATCAACAGATTTGTTACAGGTTACTGCAAGAAAAAATCTATATAGTCAAAATAACTGTAAGAATACATTAAAAAGAAACATTTTCCTTTAGCTCCAAAGAGAGACCTTTTTTTGAGGCAGCTAATGCCAAATATATTTCTGTGCCTGATGCATCAGCAGTGTTCTGGCAGGTGCCCTTAGAATAATAAAGCTCATGTTTGTGGGCATTCAACACTCTCTGAGAGACACTTTCCTCAGCCTGTCACTTGGATTGAGTTCAGCGCCAGAGGTGTTTCACTGGAAAATACAACATATTATTGTTGGTGTATCCAGGAGGGCTCCAAAGTCTACAGAGCTGATGCTTACATCTGGGGAAAATCTGCAGGAAAGGCATGATGGAGGGCTCCAACTCACTTTGGAAAGAGCTGGATCTGCTAAGCTAAAGCTGAATTCCACGTACTGGAAATAAAGGAAAGATACGAGGCAGAGAAGAGTTTGGCAAGATGCACCCACTGCCACAACAGAGGAGATCCAAGAATTTCCTGGAATGATGTGCAAAGCTGCCCCACTTCAGCTGCTGAAGTTAGCAACCTGAGGGCGCTACTATACAAAAAGCTGTCTCAGGGAATAAAAGATGCTGATCTTAGCGGAGTACCCGTGGGAATTAAGCAGCAAGGCTTTGGTTCTAAGACACTGTGATAGACATCTAGTGAGGATATTGGCACAGTCTGGCACCATCATGATCAAAATCAAGATACAAGCCATGCACTTCGTGGTGTTAAGAGAACTAGGACACTCAAAAGAGGTGGAGATTTTGGCCACAGGTGGTGGTTGTGTATTTAAAAGCAGAAGTCCCTCTTTAAGGAAGAAGGATATTACCTGTGATCAACCACAAACATGGTTGGGATCCATGAATGTGACCATCACTGCTGCCAAAGGATGCTGACAACGCGTCTTGAGAACACAGTTCTGTTTCAGCCATGACACAACGATGTTCAAAGCAGATGAAGTCTGGTGGCTGCAGAGAGACATTCCACACTCCCTCACTTACTGCTCTGGTGATGCCAGCAACAGCTTTGGATTTGCATTAGCAGCACCACCACCAAGCCCCATGCTCAGAGACCTGCTGATGGAAGAGATGGATTGCTATCTCCTCCTGTCCCAGGGAGGACCCCAGAGCAACACCCTGCCCCAGCTCACCCCTAGAAGAACCTGCCCACCCAGCACCTACAATTACCAGAAACAGACCTACCACATTCAGGGATCTCCTGCTCTAGAAAACTTGTTGAAATAAACTGGATAAGCCTCATAGCTCAAATATTTACAAAACATCACAAACTAGCCTGTAGAAAATCCTGGAGAAAACACGGATTGCAAATGCCACATATATTGTGGAAGATGAGATCTCACAGGTAGGCACTGGATCAATCTAATAGACTCCTAACATACCTTTAATCTTGACAGGATCTCTTGGTTTGGTGATGGGATTTTGCTTGAAAGCACCCAGATAACAGAGAGAAATAGCTGAAATTAAAAATCACCTGGAAGCAGTAGCTCAGGATTGTCACATAGGGCAAAACCAGTCAAACAGGAGGACAGAAAATCAGTGGTCTAAAAAACTTCTCAACAAAATGACACAGGTATATTGTCCTTGAGAAAACAGTGGGTGATTTCAATTATTAAATCTCTTTCCATGATACAGCTCACTAGAAGCTATAGCAGCAAACAAGATCAACCTGATTTTTCATAAATATGGCACATCAAATGATAGTCCTTGTTGATAGACACCTGTGTGTAGTAAAATCAGGATTTAGAGTTTCCTTTCTGACTTGCTCCTATCACCAACAGCGCAATAGGTTGGTGTAAAATGCCAGAACAGTGAAGGACCTACTAAAAACAGCTACAGATTCAGACTCCCATTTAAATGTTTGTATTTTGTTACTACTGTTATGTTTGGCAAGTGAAGGAGAATGTGAGTAGGGACACCTTTCAGAGGCATTTCCAAGCAGTTGGATGTGGCTGCAGTGCTGCCCAGAAACTCATGTTACAACAACACAGAACGAAGCCCTGAACAAAACAGGTCTCTGCTAGGGCTCGGAGTTGTTACTGAGCAGCTCAGCTCCTGATTCTGCTGGAATCTCTGCAAGTCAGAGACCGGAAAACATCAACCCTGAGAATAACCTCATAGCAAGAGAAATTCTGGAAGATTCATCCTGATGACAATGTGTGTGTGTTAGTGGGGAGTGTCACAGCCACAGTTGGATGGTGTGACATGAAAGCATGTACACATTGCTCCTACACCCCTGCCAGGGAGAATCATAGAATGGTTTGGGTTGGAAAGGACCTTAAGTTCATCCAGTTCCAACCCCACTGCCATGGGCAGGGGTGCCTCAAACTAAACCTTGTCACCCAAGACTCTGTCCAACCTGGCCTTGAAGATGGAGATGGGGACACCCCAGACGAAATGACATGCACAAGTCCTGTGCAGAAGGGGTACAGCAAGTAGGTCACCTCAAGGATACAGCCAACCTGCAGGCACCCACTCTGCACTTGAAGACCAAAGCACTCACAAGAGGTCTGAAAGTCTATTTGGATGTAGCTATCAGCTGGCCAGAAGTCCCAAAACACAGGGAGGGAAAGCAGAGCTGAAGTCCCCATTCCTCCCTGACACAGTCATGTCATGACATCTCCTGAGACCCTGCTGTCCAGGGAGGTCACTGTGATGATGGGTCTGTGGCCTCCAAATACATTGTTGGTACATTGCAAGAAAGGTTTTATTTACTTATCTCAGCAAGTTTGATCAGCCCTGCAGGGCATAGTGAAGTTTTTAAAGCACACTACGAACCAGGACAAGGTTTCCAATCTGCAACCCTGAGGCTTGGTTCTATTCATGTGTGCTAACTCCAAGCCAACTGTACTTAATTTTAGCATAATAATGATAACTAACACTGCTTACGCATGAATGACCAAAGCTGCTAAACTGGTGACAGCAGAACTCATAGATGAATTGCCATTAGGATGCTACAAATAGGTGCTAGGTGCTGCACAGGCAACAGGGGATGGTCCAGCCCATAAAGGCTGGGAATACAGGGCAGGAAAATAACATTTAGGAATAATATTAACATAATATTGAGGTCTGAAAGGATGTAGTCTCAGCAAGTGAAATTGTCATGATTTTCATGATAAGCAGAGAAAACAACACATTGTAGGAAAGGTTCTAAAGGGCAAGGACTAAAGTTGTTTGCATGCAAAACATTGTTCCTGTCAAGTTGAAGGGGCAGCACGGGGGAAGGAAAAGATCTTAAATGAGAAACAGGATATAAGATGAGGACAGGCCAAGAAGGACCGCAAAAGTACAGACACGTATTTAATGTGACAGAGAAGAAAAAGCCAAATGAGAGGAAGCTTCTGAATGGATATGATCTGGGCAAAAGTCAGTGCTCATCAAGGCCAAGAGAAAAGGATGTTGCGTTAATCGAGACATGATGAGATAACAACTTGGATGAGAGTTTTAGCTGTGAAGAAGAAAAGGTTGAAATCTTATGTCTGAAAACACTTAGGACAGGAACATGAAAACAGGAAGATGTTTACTGTCCAGAAATAGAAGGAAAATCTCCATCCTCCACCTGACCTGTATCAGATGAGACAAGTCCTCCCAGGAGACTTTCCTTCCCCTCCCATACTGCACAGCTTCCTTCTCGAACTCTGCTTTCCTTCCCAGCTTTCTGTTATCATTTGGATGTCTATCTCTTCTGCAAAGGATTTGACCAAGGAAAACAGAGGGCTTGTAAATCCGCCTGCCTGAATGTGGCTTTTTGATGTCTGGAGCACACAGACACATAGTTGAAATTTATGGTTTCCAAGGAGAACTGAGAAAGGGAGAAATTTATGTTAGGAAAATGTGACTGTCATCTTCGTTTATCTCCCAAGTTTCGTAATGGAAAACAGGCATTTTACAAACACATACACACAAAGCTCAGCATGAAATGTTTTATGAACTTCAGCACGTTAACGAAGAACCGTTCCATAAAGACTGGTTATAATAATATTAATAACGTAATAAATCACACACCATGTGTAACATCACATCTCCATCCACCTAGTAGGGGAGAAGACACCCCGTTGAGAAGCAAGGCAGCGGCATCTCTTTCGTCTTCCATCCTTCATTCTTTCTGTATCAATCAAAACACTTTGGATCCTTCAGACCAACAGACTGACCACAAACACCCCCTGGTCCTTACCGAAGCTGTTGTACATTACACAGGCAGCAAATACAATGTAAAGCTACACCAGATTTATTGAGGATGCTTCAAAGCTGCTTCAAGGCGACAGCTTCCAGAAAGCCCATCCTGAACATATGGATTACCTGGAATACTCAGCTCATTACATGAAGCAGGCAGACAACTAAAGCAACTCAAGCAATTAGCTGGAAGGAGTTAAGCCGTTAAAAGACAAATGCTCAAATCTGTGTGTTGAAGAGTACAGACAAATTTGCATTCCCACTAAATGAGTGTGCTTTTCAGTCTTTGGCAGCTCATTTCGACTTTTGAATTTACAGCAGGAAACAATACAGATTATACTTCAGACAACCACAGTTTATTTCTTCAGACTACTTGCAAGGAAACCTGAAACTTGCATTAAGATAAAAAGAGTATCTATCTATTTCACCTGGTACCAACTAATTTGAATTCACAGCTACCTCAATTTCTGAAGCTTACACCAAGCCATTTCAAAGTATTTAAACCGTTTTGCAAGCGTTTAGACAGGAAGCTTTTCTATACTCACCCTGCAGGAAGTGGTGGCATTACTGATATATGTCCTGCACTACATTAAGTGTGGCTGTGGAGTTATTTATGTGCTTTTCCTGACGACTTTTGACACAGGAGTTGATTGCAGTGCTGTATGATTATGTCTGCATCTCTGAATCTTTCTTTCTCAGCTGGAAAGTCTCAAGTTCCAAGCTGGGATTCCCTCTCCACCCCCTTCTCATGTACTTAACCCTCTTTCTGCTGGAATTGTCTAGTAAACACCCACAAAAAAACTCTTAGGTACAAAAACACAACAGAGCAGCAGGAAGTGGGAAGGCAGCATTTTAAGGGGGGGTAGGAGGGAGGAAAGTATTTTCTTAGATGATGTCTGTTTATTAACTCTCTGGTATAAAAAATCTGGTTTTAATTATTATATTTTTAACTATGGACCCTAGAAACAAATCCCAAAGGATTCGGGATTTCAAGTCAGGGGGTTTTTGTTGTTGTTTTGCTTTGATTTTAAATTGTGTTTGTCTTTAATTTTTTTTTTCTTACAATTTTTATCAGCCCAGCTCCTCCAGACCACCTATGGACAGAAGCACTGTTCATTAGTAAGGCTTTTGCTGTTAGCTACAAACAAGCATCTGTGCAGAAAAACCTCTCACTTCTCTGTTTCACTGGTCTTAACCCAACCAAATGCACTTGTAGCCCAACTCAACCCTTATATGCTGAGAACCACAAGGCAGAAGGTGCGCTCCCCCCTCCATGGACAGTTGTGTGGGATGAAATAGCTGCCACTGTCATCTGATTTCTGAGCCAAAGGTTTCCTATGGGACAGTCATGTCACACAGCCAGGCATGCCTACTGCTAGCCATTCCCCATCATCTTGCTTAGATCCATGCAGACCAACAGCAAGACAAACAGCACCCTGCAGCAGAGCTCAGGCTGCTCTGAAGGTCTGGAGCAAACCTGGCACACATAGATAGTGGCTGCCACATGCAGCCACTCTAGTAAAAACTTGCATGCTGGAGCTTCCATTTATTCCATCACCTCTGACGCACCACAGACTCCATGGTCACCATGCCCAAGCTGAAGACCTCTTCACTAGCAAGCATTTTCTTCCCAAAAGCAACACTCCAATCAAGGACTCTTAAATCTTACCCTTCATTTGCCCAAAGCTACAAAGATTTAGAGGGACTTGGAGCCAAAAGCCTGCAGCCATGAGGGATCTCAAATCCAAGCACATGCTTCTACAAGGCTCATCTCTGTACAGCACAGATATCTCCATACCACGAATCAGATGGCAGGTAAAAACCAAACTAAAAGCCAAATCACACACAGAAAACCTTCCTCAAAATGTTCGACTGCTTGCTATCTAGGAAGCTTTAGTGGTGCCAATTGTGTTGCATTTCCTCAAAGAAAGGGATTGGCATAGAAAACTCTCAGTCTATGCGAAGACACTGACAGAGGTCAAAGTTTCCTATGGGAGTATTTCTACGAAAGTTGATTTTCTGGCAGAAAAAATTAATACCTTCCATCTTTAACAAAATGCGAAACAAAAGGAAAAACATCTTTTCTCTAACATCAAGGTGCATTCAGTCTTTTGTAACACAAGAAAATTTCCATGAAAACATGGGAAAATTCTGAGACAAGACAACAGAGAAACTCCTCGTTTCATTGTAAGGGTCAATTTAAAGGAATTTCAGGCAGCCCCCCAAACAGATGTAACCCCCCCCCCCCCCCCCCCGACTATTTAAAAACATAGTAAGGTATAAAAAATAATAATAATTAAAAAAAAAACTCAAAAGAAAACCCCAAACCTCTGCCCTCCAGCTTGCCCATGCCTACCTCTAAAGCTGCTGTTCCTTGGGTAAAAGTAAGATATTTGTGTCACAATGAAGAACCTCTCAGTGTGAACCACCTCCCTGGGCTGCACATTTAACTGCCAAAAGGAGCAAAAGGCAACCTGAATGAAAAGGAATGGATTCAAAACAAATCAGACTGTTTCTCATCTCTTCCTTGTTCCTCACGCCTCTTCTTCTACGAATATTTTGGGGTTTTTATTTCTTGTCTGGTTTTGCTGAAAAGAGCAGGGAGCCCATTAGAGCTGGGGGATTACGAGAGTTGAAGTAGGATTGAGTAATAAAATTGCTGTTAAATAACAGCAATTATGCAAGGCAGATGGCCCCAGCCGAGAGCACAGTGTTTCCCACATGCCGGGACAGGAAGAAGAACCGAGCCTGCTCTGCTTTAGGAAGAGCATATCATTTGTGTCTCATTAAATCATACCAATTTGTGATTATTAGAGAGGAGCTGCCTTAAGAGGGTTATGACACTGGGAGATGGAAGCAGGCATTTTAGGGAGGAAAGGCATCAAATGACAGGTTTAGCTGCTGTTTAACCTCAACTAGAAGCACAATTCTCAGTGCAATTCACAGGACTAGCTACTTGTGTGTTCACCTGGGTGAGCGCAAAGGAAGGTTTAATTTTGCTACCATGTGGAAACAGCAGGGGAAAATCTGACTGAAAACCTTACTAATTAATGTCAGACACAATTTCCAACCGTGGCAAATTCTGTAACTGTTAATTAAGCCAAGTAAGAGAGCTGCTTCCCTGTGCACAAGGTAACAGCTATAATGTTTTTTTTCTGTTCAATTCAGAATCACACAGACCTCGAGTTTCTGATTTATTTCTTTTAAATCAGGGGTAGCAAGCCAAGCTCCTCTGGTGAATCAAAGTAGAAAGATGGATCTAGATTTTTCACAAGATTAAAAACAAATGCTATAGAAAGGCAAGAGTAAAGAAAATGCATCAAAAGGAAATAAGAAGAGTCGCGACTTCTATGATCGAAGTAGCAGGAGGTGAGCCAACCCCATGGGAATTCAAGCAACAAGATAGCCATATATAAATATGCATATATGTATACAAATACACATCAAGCAAGCTGACATGCATGTTTCAACTAGTCAAATGCTGCTGGCCAGCTCCCAATTTGTTTTCTGCATTACCCAGAAAGCAAATGGTAAATTTAACCTATAGAATCACAGAACAACTGAATGTTTTTGGTTGGAAAGGATCTTAAAATCATTCAGTTCCAACCCCCTGCCACAGGCAGGGAAGCCTCACATTAGACTATGTCACCCAAACCCTGCCTTCAACACTGCCACAGACGGAGCATCCACAACTTCCTTGGGTGACCTGTTTCAGTGCCTCACCACCCTCACAGTAAAGAACTTCTTCTTTATAACTAACCTGAATCTCCCGTTATGTTTTAATCCGTTACTATCAAATATAGTTCAGCAATTAGAAATTATTATGTATTACATATACATACAGAAGATTTGTTTTCCCTGTGGTAATAGCAAGTCCCTTTGATTTCAGTGTCACTGAAACACTTCAGTTTCAGCATTTCTTCAATTCTCAGACCCTGATACGATGCACTCAACAGCTTTGCAAGCAAACCCCAGTGCATCTGGAAGGCAGAAATCCCAAAGATTCCCCAAGAAAAGCATGGAATCAGTGTTGGTATTTATTGTTTTCAATTAGATGTCCAGACCACGGCACAGTGAGGGCCCACAAGCAGTCTGTCCTTACACCTGGCATCACAGCATAGCATGGGGAGATGTCACACTAATCTCTGCTTTCCATCCAGGCTTTTGTTGATCTGTTTCACAACCAAATTAACCTTCCTTTAACTAGCATGAAAAATCTGGAATAAAATACTTACTGGAAGATTGTATTACATATAAACTCACGCTCAACACAAGCTGATGGTCAGAGATGAAACCAGACAGTTTACTTCAAAATTCAAACCCACACAATAACCTGCGGGACCAAAAGTACACCACTTTTCCCAGCCTATTGGTTAATTTAAAATATTTATACTGATGAATAAATAAACCTTAAAATATAATTTTCTGCTTCAAATATGAAATTTTTATTAAAGGACATTTTTCCTTCGCAATATGTGAATTTAGAAAAATTGAATAGGAAACAAACATGAGAATTCACTTAAGTTTAAAAAGAGGCAAACAAAGGAGAGGTTCGCTCTTGAATTAAACTTCGCATGTGAAGTTGTAGATGCGGAAAAATAGGTTTTCATCCAGTTCCATCTGATTTACACTGCTAAAAACCAAGGCTTGATTAAAAATCCCTTGGCACCTTTTGAAAGAGGAGGAGTGTTACTCCCTTGCCCCAGCCACACTGCACGTGGGCAATCGTATCCCACACACATCAGCTCTGACTTCAGCTCTGCACAACTCCTCTTGCCTCCACTTGCTCTGTGGTTTCTTACTCCTGGTTTTGTGGGGTATAAAACAACCTCTGCATATGTCAAACCTCATTTAGCAGAAAAATGAAGCATGTCCACTTGTACCAGTGCATTAAAAAAGCAATCTCAGTTTACTCCAAACACCACTCTCTAACTGAATGACTTTCTTATTCCCGGCTTCATTCAAGGAAATGAGGTTTGACTGTTGAGTACTCATCTAAATCAGCAGAGCTTATAGAAGTGCTTTGGGATTGCAGTGAATGAAAAGAACATTCTTATTTCTGATAATGGGAAACAGTTTTTGTTGAATTATATAGTTACAGCTCTAAATATTCAGTACTTAGGTTATTAGGAATTCAGAAGGAATACTGATTGCCAACAGAAGTTTGTACAGAGTGAGATTCTCCAGTGATTTTGGGGTGGTTTTTTTTTTTTAGATATTGGTTTTCTCACTGTATTTTCTAACATGAAGCTCCATAGTGGTTCTGTGAAGTGGATAATAAAGTTCAGGGCTACCAGAGCATACCCGCCTGCATGCCAGGATCTCCACGACGGAGACAAGCACTAGAGCAACATTTTGGCCAGCATTCCTTGCTTTATAGGCAAACTGTCAATACTGAAATGCCTAAACATGCAGCTAATGAAGGCATTCCAGTTTATTTGGGTCACAGAAGGGTGCTCATTTTTATGGGTTTGTTTTGCAAGACAAAATATGTAAAACTAACGAGGAAAGAAAGAAAAACAGGAAAGAACCCAGATCCTTCTCATTTTTAGACCAATTTCTAGTTGTACAATCCAAACCATAATATTTTTATTAGTTTTTGCATCAGGACCATAGAATCCATTAAGAATTCGTGAGATGGGTGCTCTTTCAGGTGGGATTCAAGATTAAATGATCTAAAAGGTCATTCTAATGGTACCACAGTGCCTGCACAGCCATAACAACATCAAGAATTTTAGTACAACATCAAGATAAATGTTGAGGTCCTGCCTATAGTGAACTTAATATCAGAAATAACCAAGGGAGACAAACAGGGTAAGCAGAGGCTCTCCTCCCCTGAAGCCCACATGCCTTAAGATTATTACACAAAACAAAATCAAACCCATGAAAACAGTATTCTGCAGTTCACAAGATGAATTACAAATAAAATATGCAGCTGATCCTAGACCAACCTTACAAGAAACGTTCCCCCTGAAGACTCTTAGTCATATGTTCTCAATCTCTGCCTCTTGGACAAAAGCAGTGTGAGGAGAAAGAGCACTGTTAAAAACAAGGATGTTATAAGGTTTGCTGAGGGGAAAAAAGAACCTTACTATTAACAAATCAGAGGCTGTGAATAACAGAAAGAGACATAATGAGAATGCATTTCTAGCTCACTTACTGAACACAGTCAGTCTTCAAAGGAAGAACTGCATCCGTCGTGAAACACCACCAACCTACCTGAACAGAGAGCCAGGCAAAACCCCCAGTACCCATACAAGATTTTCAGCCCTTGAGTTATAATTACTTCTAGGATTTCTTATTGTTATGTTGATATGTTATTGTTACAATAAATCTCTGTATGAACATTCTCTTCACACTTGGCACAGAACCTCACAGCCTTTTCACAGTCACAAGCATTTCCTAGAAGGGAAATAATTCCTGAATTACTCTGCTTGGGAATGACTTATTTTTAAGTGACACACCCTGTGATGTCTAGAAAACACATAAAACATTCCTGAAGACATTTCCTCCCTGGTCTAGGACATAAATCCTCCAAAAAGGGAAGAGGGATGGGAATTACTCATAGGAATAACCTGCTCAGAGTTGAAGTCTCTTTTCTTTGAAGTATAAACATAGTGTGACACCTCTTAGACTAATGTAAACATAATCATAAGACTAGGAAACACATTTTGAGGGACATGCAGTATTAACATCTGAATGCAGCAGAAGGTCTCACTATGCTGCTGTCCTTACCTATTACCTATTTAAATTGATTTGGACACTCCCCATTCCTCACTGGTGAAATGGATTTCAATCTCTTGAAATCTAGTGAATGCTACTTGACCGCTTGAGACTCCTTTACAATCACTTTTAGCAGAAGAGATTTGCACATGCAGCAGGCTAAAGAAAACCTCTCCTGAACTCAAACAGGAGAATTTCATCTTGTACCTGAGCTGAACAATGCGAAGAGAGAATTCTTAGCTGCACCACAAACCAAAGATGGATACCCTACAGTTTAAAGGCATGTGTGGTCCCCTTGAAAACAGAATATGCCCAGGATGCAGAAGGAAAGCTGGGTAAGAGTACAGCTTTCTGAAGATGACAAGAAAGCCACTGTGGTCAATACGAATAATAGCAAGAGAGTACTTTGCAGTGGCAGCATTGTCATCCCAGCTTTCTTACTGTCATTTCTAAGTGATAAATTATTATTAAACAGACATGCTAAAACATACAGGCCTTGCTTTATTTTTAGGCTTTGATTTGGATGCCAAGCTCTTCAACCATCACCCAGTCTGAGAACCACTATTAAAAAAAGAAACTGAAGAGTAGCCAAATTCTTGGCCTGTTGCAAACATTGTATTCAATAAGCTGTGGTTCAGTTGCCATTGTAGTTGTGCGTCAAGAAATATTCTAAAGAGAAGCAGGAATTTACAAAAAGCGTAATACTTACCAGGGACATTCCCAGAAATTGGGTGTGCTTAACCCTTCCTTTCATAAAAAAATAAGCAAATGTTACTTGAATTCAACGATGTAGAATTTGTGGCTGTGCCCCACTGATTAGTATATTAAATGCACCATAAGCCATATATCGACAATAACCATACAGCTAGTCTGCTGAAAAACAAAATACAAAGCAACCTCCCCCAGTAAACTCTGTACCTAAAGCGTGCACCATTGGGATAATCAGGTTCTAGCAGAAGTGTATCCTTTCCAGTCGAGCTTAGCAAATATGAAAATGTTGCTTTCTTGAAACTAATACCAAGTTTCCCGTAAGTTTCAGTGAACAATTTCACCTTGCCATTGGAGGCTGGATAACACAGGTATGACTTTTGCAGCCCCACTTTTTATGGGTGAATCCCAAACTGAGGTGTTGCCACAAATGGCTGGACAAAGGAGGTAGGAGAAACAAAAAGGGACAGCTCAGAAGAGCTGGTCACATTTTAAAAAAGAATTATTTCAGAAATTCATTGTATAAAATAGGATTTGCAGACTCAAAAGCTTAACTATCACATTTTTCTTGTACTGGAAATTTAGATAATAACATGATCTAAGATACGTGTCTTCCTTATACACTTAATCTTACTTCTCAGTTGGACAGCAAAGCTTGCCAGATAGCATCTAGCTTCAAACACTCCAGAGCTAAACTCTTACAGCACAGTCCAGTCAAATCATAATCATTCCTAAGGCAGAGAGCAACTTCGAGCTGTGCTATTCATAAATACACATTTATTTCTCATTAGAAATGCATAATTACAGCATTTTAAAGCCTTTTCCCCTAGAAAAGTAGTTAAGCAACAGTACAAACGAAATTGTTAGTCTTCTGCAAATACAGTTTTCATTACACTGAACAGAAAACACCAGCAAAAGGCTAATACTTGCAGTTATGGGATTTTTCTTTTTTTAAATATTTTCCTTTTTTGTTATAAACACCATAGCAAATAAAAAAAGCTGTTTAAACAGTGAAAAATATTTGAGCTCTTGATCTTCTATATGTGGTAAAGCAAGTATTGCAAAGCAGCAATACACTAAAGATATCTGCAGACATTCAAATGGTGTATTTCACAGAAGAAATGAACAAGATGAAACATGGATTTAGTCTCACAGTTTTGATTCATTAGATTTTTTTCCCTCTTTCTGAAAGATTTTTTCCCCCTCTTTAAGTGTACCTAAAAGCAGGCCATTCATTTTTTCTGAAGGCCAGATCCTCAACTGATGCAGTGATGTAGCTCCAATTTAAGTAAATGGGTCTCGTTTATTCCAGGTGAGGACAACCAGATCATCAGAACTCTGCAATTCGCAGGACATATTCAAGGTGTGACCATTAGTCTGAAGGGCATTTCCATTCTCCTGTCGTTGCACAAAGATGACAGCACTTAACTTCTGGCTGTGGACCACCCACAGCTCAAAAGTTAATGCAGCTTTTCACAGTTCTCTTATTGGATTTGGATTGCTCCATGTTCTATCTGCATTTCTGGCTGGATTGCTGATTGAAGGGTATCAGTGCCCTGCAAAAGGAAACATCAGTAAATCAATAAAACAGTGCTTTCCACTGGTGTAGCCAAAGGAACACAAACATGTTACAGCAACACAAAGTTCCTGTATATACATAAGCACAAAATCCTCATGGATATCATCTCTACAAGAGAATTGAAAAGGGCATACACTTACAAAGGCACCAAAAATAACAAAGAATCCACATGAAGACCAAATAGACTAGTGCTCTTCAGGCTCGGAAGAGAAGGCTGAAATAGTAAAACCGTGATAATGATCGATAAAATCATGAGTGGCATGAAGAGAGCAAATAGAAAACAATTATTTCCTCTCTTCCCAAAAAAAGAACAAGCTCCAGAAACAAAATAAAACTCGTGTGTGGTGCAACATGTGCCAAAGCCGCAGAAGGACTTGTCCCAGCGTGATGCACGTGCTGACAGCTTGGGAGTATGGAGTGTTATGGACAGAAGCCCACCAAGGGTGATCATAGAAAAGACAGTAGGATGTTGATGAGTGACAGAACTTTTGTAGGTAAGGGGAGTAAAATTACCTGTTTGGCCTTCTTTCTTAAATAAACTTCTTTCTTAAATAAATTTCTTCCTACGGGCCTGACTCTATTCACTTTCCAAGCAAAATCAGTCCTCCATGAAGGAATTTAAAGCAAATATAGTTGACTTCAGCTCTCAGAGGAAGTCTCCTTAAAAATCACATTACTGCCTACCAGAAGTCTGACAAGGCTGTGAAAGGATAATCCCATAGCGAACTGTCTTCTCGGCCAAGTTAGTTGGAGTAAGGAGAACTAGATTATGACACAAACTCCATCCTTAGAGCTGTAAGATGAATAGCATTTAAGAGCAGCTGTATTGGCTTGGATAAAGCCCATCACACCCAATAAGCCTTCCCCTGATAGCAGCCAGTATCACAAGCATAGATAAACTACAAGGAAAGGGCAAGCATTTAACGATATTTTCCTGTTCACTCCCACAGATTCCAGAGATCTGTCCTTGATGGATTTTCCCTCCATAAAAACATCTAATAGATGCTTTATGTAAAGCCCTGAATACAGAATTATTTCTGTGTCAGGAATTCCACTATGAAAAAGTCTTACTTGAAGCCCTGCTTTACAGTCTCAGCCTAGGATCTGCAGGATGATCCACAATAACACAAGGGTGGAAACTCGACAACATTTCCCATCCTTTAGGTCTCACTCTACAGTCCCACCTTATTTATGCAAATGAAAACACTGGAGTTTCAAAATTATAAAGCACTGCTCCTAAATTAAGGTTTTGTTGCCAAATTATTTCCCTTCACTTCTCTGCCTTTTCACCAGGAATTGCACAAAGGTACCAGTTTTTCTCCTGTTCAAATTGATAGGTTATTTGGTGTTTACTTAATTGTGCAATAGATTAGTGCCAAAGTGGTGAATAATTCTATCAGATTACTAAATTTGATAGCAGGTAAGTTTTCAAATGACCAAAGGTTTTTTCCTGTTAGAGGAAAACTGTGTTGACGTATTATAATGATCAAACAATAATAACAACTGAATATTTATCCAACATTCAGACTAGAAGCAGAAGACTGCCCAAAGGGATTAGAAGCATGCTTTGAATTTGGAATTCTGGGTTTGGTTTTTTTTCAAATCTAACAACATTTACTATCAGCATACAAATTTCAGCATAGAATTAATCTAAATTTCTAAATATTTTAAGAATGCTATCGAGACATGAAAGCAAGCTTCAGCTGAGGTCAGAGAAGGGATTCATTTCAAATACTCCAACCTTCAGCTTCCAAAGGCACAGCTTTTAAGAAAGAAGGTCAGAAAACTGGTATCTTGTTTTCTGACATTAAGTAAGTTGACACTTCGGCTGTTTCAAACATTTCATGTAGAGTTAGTGCAGAGAATAGAATCCTATTAGTGGATATTAATGTGGATATTAAATAAATTAGTGGATATATAGTGGATATTAAACACCACTTCTATAAGCTTTGATTTATAAAGTAGATACAAAATCATTGAGAGTATCTCAGTACCCTGACATAAACCATATGAAAATAGATCAAAGTGTCACTACAGCCTCACTGAGAGGGTTTTACCTTCAGATAAGATCATTCCTTTAAATAAGACATCTTTCTAAACTGATGCAGATCGATATCCATACTTTCAGCCCCCTGTGCCCAAAGGTATTGAGCTATCTAAATAACCCAGAATAATGCAAATATCATCTCAATATCTGTAATTTTAGCCCCCTAAAAAACTATTGAACTCTTCCTGTAAGTAGGAATAATGCAAATACTAAGTTGGTTTCTCCAATTCATTAACAGATCCTTAGTTTTCAGTTTGTGTAAACTGAGGAAATATTTATGGTAAGCTTATTTTTCACCTTGTCTGTTTTTCCTTTCACTCTCTTCTTATTTCACATTCCTTTTCTGCTTCTCTTCAGCTTTGTATAAATCTCTGTGGTTAACCACAGTATTAAAACCTAACAAAGTACAAAGTGTCCCTGAAAAGTGACTCCTCTGGTGGCTGCCAGTTGTGTGGAAGACGGATGCTGACGAACTGCGCCTTGTAACCTTCTGCCCCCATCAGAAGTGCTAGCAGAGAAGGGAGGACAGGCACGAGAAACAGACCCAGGAGAAAGTCCATGGGAGGGAAACCTGAGAGTTTCCCAGGCCTGGAGTGAGGACAGCAGCACAAGACACACCTCTCACCATCTGATGCATATATGCTTTATTAACTGCATGGGACTAGACAGTACTTGAGGATTTGTATGAAATAAGGCACGATCCCTCTAGCAACATTTTTGTTGTCCAGTGTACTATTACAAATGACTGAGTAACGTATTAAGACTGTTAACATAGAGGGTAATCTAGAGAAGATGGAAAATGCCTCCTCAGAGCTCACCTACGCAGGAAGATCAGCATACAGAAAACTGGAGTGTAATCACACAGCACAGCACCCTCACGCTCCGGACAGGCTGATCACGGAGCATCATTATTCTGAAAAGCTCTTTGTAGCATCCAGGTGGGGAGCAGCTCAGAAAGTTTAGAGCTCCAGCTTCCCTCCCAGCACCAGACAGCACAGACATCATGTCAGCAATACACCTATGCACAACACAGCTACTGGGATACTTATGTGCTTTAACTTCACATATTGAACTGATCTGCAGATTACCTTGTCCAGAGAAGCAGCACTAAGCACTTGAGCTTTGTATACACAAAGTCTGGATGTAATTCCCTTGATTTCTTACACAATTTTTTATTTCCACCTCAAGAGACTCAATATCCAACGTAAATATTTATAGCCAGATCAGATTCTATAAAACTGTGTAGGTACCAGACAAAAATCTACTCTAATATTTGCTGCTAAGGATACCATTATATTTTGGCTAGCAAGCAACAGCTTATTCTTCACAACAACTTGACATCTCTAGGAAAGAAGCCTACTAAGTGGGGTTCACAGAAGAATGTGTAACCATCTTCAGAAAACACAATTGTTCTAAGTCAGCGCTTCTGTGCTGTCACCAGTCACAGCTTCAAGGTGATGAGGACCTTCTTCCTGAATCAGATACATAAGTGTTCTTAAAAGTGAAAGCAAAAAATAACTCCTCCACCATTAGTGAGAAGATCAAGTATTCACTTACAGTTGCTAATATTCTGACTCCTGAGGGAAACCCAGGCTGTTGATCAAAATAACTGGAAAACTGCTGTCAGAAAGGGAATAACATTTTAAAGAGAAACCTCAGTCTGAAAAATACTTTTTGGATAGGTTCCAAGCAAGTTTTTTGCCTTGTCCTTTAACATGGCTCTCAGTCTTCAAGGATGCAGAAAAACAATGATAACCAAAATAACTATTCTCTAGAGGCATTGAGCAAGAGCACTGAAGCAGCAATATTCAAAGCCCATTTATACCTCTAACAAAATGATGTTTCTTATTATAGACATTTTGGGGTTTAGTTTTTTTACAGTTTGGAAACATGATCATAAACTCATTGGGACCACAGTATTTGTGGGTAGATGTACAGTTCATCTGACAGGTTTCAATCAAGTTAAGCACATTCAAAAGGAGAAAAGATAATATATACATACTTGATTAGTTGCAGAGTGGTCTGTCACTGGTGTCAGCTGCACATACTGGACTTGAATATCACTCCCTTGGAGCGGGGACCCATCCACACCCCCTGAGGCAGGCTCAGCAGAAGCAACAGCTATCAGCTGAGCACCCTGCAACACCTGCAGGGAAAGAAATGGAGAAAGCAGCTTGTGAACAGCCACAGTCAGAAATGCGTGAAGAACCATCTAACTTGAACCAGATGCAAAAATCAAAACCCGTCATACAGAAACACAAGAAAACTTGTCTATCGGTAACAGTTGCTTTAAATCATGTGGGTTTACTGAGAGGACATGGTATGCACATGGAAAGATTCCCATACTAGATGCTCACCACATTTTGCCTTATGAGATTCATAAATTCTGTTTATGATTATTGCAATGACTAACTGGGACAGACTGTGCAGGTTGCACTAAGAATGTGGCACTGTCAATAGCACACTGCAGCATCACTGAGTAATGCTTTTACTGCCACAGAAACAGACACAGATCCAAGATACTCCTTCTCACAGTCAAAGGTATTTAACTTGTGACCATTTACTTCAGTAACATTTACATTCCTATCATATATGAAGGTACAGATATAAGAATTACTGCTAATTAATGCTTACTCTAAATATATTTGACTGGTGAAGACTTTAAGTCTGCTACAGGCTTTAAACATCAAAGAACACCCCATCCATGCTTGCTTAAAAATGTTCTTGTGATTAGACTAATTTTAATTTCCTTCTTGAACCACAGATCACAATAAAATACATGTATGTATTTTACGGCACAATGACAAGTCCCCTCAGCTAAATCTACATATTCCATTTTAATTTCTATATGCTGCGAATGATGTGTTTTTAAAATATGGCATTTGAATCACAGCAAACAAAAGACATCTTTCAAATGAAGGAAAGAGAAGAAGAAAACTAACATTCTTAACAAGGGTTCTTCTTAACAAAGTATGATTTCTCAGCTGATCTGCGGGTGGGTGGCCATGAAGGAGTGGGTAGACCAGAAATGCTCTAGGGAGTGTGGGAGGCACAAAGAGGTCACCTCCATAAACGACCTTCAGGGGTGTTGTCAGGGTTTTATAGGGATCTTGGGTGTTCTGAAATACAGTCAGCATCAAGCTGCAAAAGGATGCTCAGTTTGTTTTTACAGGAGTAAGCAAATTTCTCTCATCCTACGATATTTGTTTTGGAACTATACAAAAGGTACTGTTGGAACCACATTACAGTCTGCTCCATTGATCACCTGCAGGTCTTGAATGTATAATTTTTCTCTTTTATTTCTGAACTACAAACTTCAGAACAACTGTGACCAAGTAAGCCCATCATTTTCACATACAAAGTGTTTCACAATAAAGCAGCCTAAAATTCATAACAGTACCAGCTTCCCTGCTTTATTATATGTTCTCAACTGCACACCTCCCAGTGCACTTCAGAACTCCCTTTTAAAAGCAGACACTCTGGAGAAGAGCAAATAACTCAATGTCTGGAGGAGCTGGGTAGCAAAGCCTTTTGCAAATGGGACAGGTGCAAGTATGTGACTTTTCTTTGGCTGCTCACTTGACTTCCAAACCAACACTTTGACTTCATAATTTTTACCTGCCCTTGACCTTAAAATAAAGGAGTTGTACCAAAAAAATACACAATCTGCCCTGAAAATGAACTTTTCTTCCCAATTCCACTGGGCTTCTCTAACATCCTGCTTTACTGGTCCAACACAGGTAACAGAATATGGTTAAGCTGAAAAATAATAAACTCCAATTCTAACAAAATGGATTAATTCATGCTTTCAACACACACAGAACAAGAAGCTTCAAGTCACCCTTCCTTTTCACTTTGGCACAAAAGCAGGGAAGTATCCAACACAGAGTATTGCTCAAGCTAAGTCAGGCTAGTGAGAGTTCAAGCCTGGAAATGATCCTAAAAAAAGAGTGCCTTTAAAATTAACAAGCAGACACACACACACACAAAAAGTTGCATTTTATTTTAGTTTTTTTCTCTTTCTTCTATTTTTTTTTTTTAAATAATTCAGTGGAGTATTTAGAAAAAGTACATTTGGTCATCTATTATTACTTGCTGTCAGTGGTAACTAGTTGTCTTGACAGTGACAAGATCTGTAGCTCTCCCAGAGCCGGAGTCCACTCTTTACATTGCACAATTATTTCCACTGCAAGCATAAACAACTGCACAGCTGGAATAGAGCTCGCTAAATTCCTCTCTTCTTTCAGCTTGCAGTTACCAGCACAGATACATGCTTTTCCCCAAATAGAAAACCCAGTGAAAAACATTTATCAAGAAAAATCAGAATACTTTAAGGAAGGGTCTGTAAAATATGGGAGGACCTCTGAGATGTATGTATCTGAGAATGCTCTCAAGCACATTTTGGGACCTAGCCCAATCCTTGCAAGCCTGTATGTCCCAAACCTTGGTGTCTCAAAGATAACCACATTGCATGGTGACCCTGCTGAAGACAATTTGCCTAAACAAAAAAGCAAGCATGAACAAGCTCCTTCTCTCTTTTGCCACCTTTTAGAATACAAAAATGTTCCCTAACGCCTTCGGACAGAAATATAAATGCATTTCTATTAGTTTTGATTTTACATAGTCCTAGAAATACCAGAAGGAAAAGTATTCTGTTCAGATGTTTAAGATGAAGTGTGAACTCTGGGAATGGTTCATGAATACAGAATCACAGTCTCTTTGACCAAATATTAGTTTTTCCTTAAAGCTCTATAAGCTTTCAATGAGTGGTATCAGAGCTGACAAGCCTGATAACGTGAGCTAAGGGACAGACAGCTCCCTCCTACCCACTCAAAGGATACTGTGCCCACACACTGACGTCCTCTGTCCCTCCTTACAGCAGCATTAACACAACCCAAGGCTTCCTGAGAACTGCAGAACCAGCATGAACTCGGGCACCGGCATCCCATGGACCTGAATCTTTACCTTTCCCTTGGTTTTTCTCTACCCCCCCACCCCCCATTCCCCCTTTTTTCCTCTGTCATTTTCTCTTCAAAGTCTTGATGATTTAAGACACGTAAGCTATTGAGTCTGAAGGTCCTGCACTTCTAATCCCTTCTTCAGTAAGATGCTTGCCATATAAAACATAATAATAAAATTAGTATTAATAATGAAAACCAGCTACTTTCTCTGCTCCCTTCCTTTCCATTTAAAGACCATCTCAGTCCATAACTAACAGTTCCCATTTTATGTTCAACTGCCAGGGCAGGAAATAAAATTAAAAAATTAAAATATAGTAAGTTTTCCTTCAGTGTCTTCCAAAATTATTCAAGCATAGTTTCCAACCACGGTGCAATTCATATCACATTCTCTGCTCATTTTACTTATCACTGAGACATTCTTCTAGAAGCCCATGACTTAAAATGTTTCTTTAGACCCCAACCTTCAAAAAGAGGTAACTGTTTTGGGATAGCTGTCACTTGTTTACCAAAAAAACCCATTCCTTGGGCTGGTCCTTGCCAGACAAGAGTCCTCTAAAACACATTCTTGCTACTGTTGTGAGCTTTTTATTAATCTAGGCAAGCACATATGTTTGCCTACCTATAAAAAGCCCCAAAATAAGACGCATTAGGATTTTGGTGTCTTTTTTCCACAATTTCTTCCCATTTCTACTGCAGGAATGCAATAAAAGATGATGTTTCTTTTAAAAAATGAGGGTTTGAGTCACTGAAAAAGTGGTGTTTATAGAAGGTTCACATCTGAAAATCCTGTAACACTTAGAGCCAGAAAGTAACCGTTTCAGCAAATGTGGCACAGAAGAAATTAGTCGTGCATAGGAAAAAAGAAAGATCTTAGTGACATGTTCTAGCTAAAACATTGGTTAAAAGGACAATTTGGTCCCCAAAGTGTAAGGATGGTTATGGGGTTACAGGATTCCTAGAAAACAGAAACTTAATACCTGCCTATCATCCTCCAACACTGCCATTCATCACTGATGGCAAAACTACAAGAATATATTTGAATAGAAGACACTAATACATTCAAATAGAAGACACTAATATATTCAAATAAAGACGTGAATACATTCAAATAGAAGACACAGCTCCTTAAAATGATAGGAAGCTCTGCTGATAAAAAAGTTCACTTAAAAAAAAGATCACTCCCTCTAGCTGATTCTTTTCAGTCTTCAAGTTTGTTTCCTGCAGCCTGAAGATTAAAAATATCCACTGTACTTCATGCCAACTAAACATTTATTTAGTGTATTTACAGGCTTATAGATGGCTTCATCTCGCTAGTAAGTAGACTCTATATTAAGGTCCAGAATTCAAAACTTTTTAATATCAGAAACTAATGAGTTCCTTGAAAACATCAGAGGCTTAGACTAACCAAGGCCTCCCATCACCTTGGCATTTACTAAGGAATCTGGAACAGGCAATCAGAATGCCAAAAGAATGGAGCTGGATGGAAAAAGAAAACAAAACAAACCAATATTTTTTTTCGATAAAATTGCCTTCTGTAGCTCTTAATTTCACTTGATGAAACAGAGCAAGACCCAATACTACAAAACAAGTCCAGTATAGAGGATACTGAAGTACAAAGGAAAATCTGTAACGTGATCTACTTTACATCCCTTCGTCTTTAAGCCATTGGTTCAATTTAACCCTGGTCAACTGCATTGACACACTCATATCTGATGGTGGCTGATACAAAGTTATTTTGGTGATCTTACAGTCCAGTTCCAATAAAATTAGAGTGTTAACGTGACAAAAAGAAGCAGCAGCAAAGGATGGAGTGACCTCGCTGTTCTCAAAGAAGCAGTCATCTTCACGCTAAGATCAAACAGTATTCATTGAGAGTCACAGTAACCCTTTACATGGTATTTATCTATCCCATATGTATATAAAGTCAAAATGCATACAGCCTGATGATGTGTTATCTTTCCAGAGAAATAAATTCCCATTTAACCTGCAATTCTTCAGAACAAATACACAGCAGACAGTACGGACCAAGGATCACCACACATACCTCTGCATACTTCCTAGGCTCTATTTAAAACAAAGCAGCAAGTATTTTGATGGAATTACAAGACAGTTTTAAGGCCTAAGTTTTATTTTCCGAACTTTTCAAAATATTAACAGCAATAAAAGACTTAGAGTTCCTCTTCCAAAAAGATAAGGAAGACAGATGGCTCACAGTGTTGCAGAGATCATCTGCAGCTTTCCTCTCTCAGTACCTAGCGATGAGAAGCATACAGAGGTGCGAGTAAGCACATGGAAAATGTAACCCATCCTTTAGATCATTTATTGGCAACCTTTTCTTAAGCAGAAGCCTCCAAAATATAAGGTCTCTCTTCTTTTAAGGTGCATTTTTATGGCTGCTCTATGTCTGACTTCAAACTACTAAGATCACACTAAAGTGAAGCAAAAAGCCAAAATATATAGCACTCACATTTCTCTGAAATAATTACATACAATAATTCCTTATTTTTCAAGCTGAACTTGTTCTGATCATTTCATCAATACCAGCACCACCACAAGAGAAAGAAGACACACTAGGCCATGATGTGTACTCCAATAATGTGTTTCATATCCAGCCACCACAGAGTTTCCAGAAATTCAGAGGTTTTTCTATTTTGTTGTTACAAAGGGCTGATCACTGTCTAGTTTGTCTTACACAGCACAGATTAAAGACCCTTACACAAAGCAATTTCCATGAAAGCACAGCTACTTTTTGAAGTACAACATCTCCTTTAGAGGCCATTCCATCTTCATGGTAAATACTTCAGTTGATGGAATAGCATGGAGCATCTAACATACTGCCCCATTTTTTAAGTCCTCTCATTATCCCTGCAGGAGAAGCTTTGGGAAGTGAAAGAGTGTATTTTGTCCTATCAAACAGACCACCAAACCTTCACCAGTATAATCAAATAATTCTGGAATAATTGTTCTTAGAAAAATACATTACTTTGCATCTAGCTTTATTAAAAGGCAAGTTGAGTCAATCATATCTAGCAATCTAGGTCAGAATGTAAAAATGACCTATTACTATCATTACTTTAATTATACTCCCATTTACGTATCAGTAATTATTAATTTTCTTTCATATCTTTGATTAAAATACTGAATAGCATTAGTCAAAGATATTTGTGGAGAAACACCACAAAATACTAATTGGGAGGCTAAAATTACTTTTTGCAATACATCAACTAAATACTTTTGAATAAATGTTAACACTGGCTTCAATCATTTGCTACAGGGTTACAATTCCAAGTTATCAGAACAGCATGTTGAAAATACAAAGCAAATAAGTACACTGTCAATCAAGCTCACTAAAACAAGCCTGTTTTTAATAAATTAATGCTGATTTACATTAAATATGCTAACATGCTTTAATTCATTTCTAATTACCTTCTAAACACTTCCTCTAAACTGGGCATATTTACTGAATCAAAAACTACACTCTCTGTAATGTCTGTGCCCAGAAATTAAAACATAAAAGGAACTGATGCCAAAGGAAAGACTGAGCTATCAAGCTCCTTTCCACTTGAGCAAGACACCAGATATGGACTGCATTATGCAGAAGAGAAAAGAGAAAAAATAAATGTGCTGAGAGACCCAGTGGTAATGAAGCAGCTACCAAAGTTGGAATATACAATCATGTGTTCTGCTGGCAGTTTCCATCACCCAAAATCAAATTGATTCACTCACCTGTCCTCAAATACTGCAGTGTTGTATGATAAGGGTTTTGCACAAAATTACACAGCAAGCGTTAAGGTAACATATTCCCATTAATGCCACAATACATTTCTCTTAAAATAGAAGTGTATTTGGTCTAACAATATAAAACAATATAAAAAGGATCCACTGCTCTTAAAGATTAGGGTACCGTTCTAAAGTTAATAATCTAGTTCATAAAGCTTTACTTTGAGTCCTTTCCTTATTCCAACAACAACTTGTACCTAAATTGGCTATTTATTTCTTACATAAAATGTGCCAATACAAAAATAAATTCAGCATATATAGAAGTCTAATATATAGCAGTTCACAGAGAGAGGAACTCTCCCTGCTGTGTATTTCTAAGTGTGCTGAATTGAACCGTGCAAAATGTGACCTTAAATCTGTCAAAACTTCATTAACTAACACCCCTACAGAGTCATATAACAGAAAGCACCTCCTTTAAATTCCCCAAACTAAAAGGCATGAAAAGTGAAACTCATTTCAGCTCTGTCGAGGGTGGAAAAATGAAAAGGATAATTCCAGAGTACAATATTATCAGTGGCATTATTTCCTTGCATAACAAACAATAAACCATCTCATCTGCTTTTACTTTTAGCATATACCACAGCACAGCTCTACTCCATAATGTCTACTCCGAGAGTCCCTTAACATGCCTATACAAAACCTGGAGAACAGAGTGAACGCAAACTGCAGCTATTGTGGTTACTTAAACAAATTTCACAAAAATGTCCATCTTTCTGGTGGCTGTGGTTGATTGAGCTAGATGAGTGATGGCAAATTGCGGCTTCATGTATTTAAACCATGTGCATCTTTAAAAGCCCTTTCACGACACACCACCTTGCTTCCCTTCCCAAGACCTCCGCTGCAGTGATCCCCAAGGAGAGCATGGCTTGGTGAGTCCCAGAAGCAAACCCTTCCCTCTGAAGACCAACTATTCAGTAAAGCCATCAAAACTTTCCAGCACTAGGGCTTTATAGAGAATAGCAGCCATCAGTGAAATGCTGGAATAGGCCCTGATGAAAGAAAAATAATAATTTAAAAATTTACAAACAAATATTCTGCAATCTTTCTAAATTGTCCACATCTATTTGGTAAATAAATTGGAGAAACATAAGGAGCAGACAAAGACCAAATTAATGCAGTTCATGTTGACTTTTGTTAAAAAAGTACCTGCTCTAACTGCCTCTGTCTCTCACCCTTTCCTAAGCATACCCAACATACATTTTTCCACATACACATAATGTATGAAAACCCCATGAGGCTCCTGATCTCTCTCCAGGTTAAATGCATCCTGCCTAAATTTAAGTGAACACCTAAGGACAAAAGTGTAGTTGTTAAAAGTATCTCATGCTTTCACTGGGTCAACACACATGCCCTTACGTGGAGAGCTGGGGGTCCCTCAACAGACTAACAGCTCCTTGGAGAAGTGGCTGGTACTGAACACAAAAAGATAATCAGTGTAATTAAAACTTTATCTGTGAACTATTACGCTCGCTGAAAGGGATGCAAAGTTAATTACAAAGAAATAAATGCCCAAATCAGGCTCTGTATCATGTGCTCTAAATACAATGAGATTATAGGAAATCCTTTATGTAAGTAGTCCACATTCACATCAGCAGGATTTTATTTTAACTCAGTATCACAGGTAGTCAGTGATGTATTTGTTATCAAGAGAGAACACAGCAAAGAAAGAAGTATTGTCTCAAGAAGCTCTGGGTCATGTCCTATGTAGGCCAAGTGGAGTCTTCCTTTTACTACAAGCAGACATGGACTCAGGCCCTGTAAAATAATGTAACATACACCAAAACAAGACACAGACTTCCACTTAAAATACACTTCAAACTAGCACACGTGCAAGACTTAATTATAATTAAATGGCAGTTCAACTGCAGATGTAATTTCAGTAAAAATGATTTGGTTACGGAAAGTAGAGTTACCTCATCTGAATTCACTGTATCAGATTAAAGAGGCTCTTTGGAAAAATGAGGCTTGTAAGGAAATCTGTACAGTACATCTGACTCATCTTTTGTATGAAGATACTCTCAGTAAATCACTCACCTTGGGAAACTTCTCAAAACAACTTTGTGGTCAACTGATGGCTCTTCTCAGATGTCACACTTCCCAAACCATAACCTACAGTTTCATTGGAGCTGCTCCACAAAAGCTAGTTTGATGTACCTGCACCTCATTTAGGGTTCCCTAAATCGGGTACATTGGGGATTTCATGCCCACCTTCTCTGAAGGCAAAGCTCTGGTTAATAATCTCTTTTCTGTATTTTTTTTCTGGTTTTACATTATACGAGCTACACGCACATATGTGGACATGTGGCTTCCAGGCATTCAACCCACTAGAAATTATTTCATATGCCTCAATAACCTTTTGGCGAGAAAGAAAAAGAGCATTTCAGCTCAGCCTTTGACATTCTGTTACAGCTTGCAAAATCTTTTGTGTTAATTCACTCTAAGAACAGCAAATATTATTCAAATCTCTGCAATTGCAACATTTTGTGATGAAATGGCTTCCTGTTAGCAGTAAGTATGATAAAATTGATGGAACTACTTCCAAAGAGGAAGATTTTTCAAGAGTGGACAATTAGATCTCTCAATGATAATTCATTATTTTGAGCAATAGGAAAGAAGCCTTTGGCTTAAATGTGGGGGTTTTTTTTCCCCAACAGATTGTTATTTTTGGGCTTTATTCAACATAGTACTAAGTGCTATTAAGAAATGGCTCAATAGTTCAGAGAAAAACACTACAGTGTCAAAGATATCTTACTAAACTGTAGCTGCCGAGTGCAAAAAGAACAAGTCAGACAGGAGTGACCCTGGCCCCCTCTAACTGACCAGCACTGATAAAGGTTATTCCAGTGAATAATAAATAGTGACTCACACAGCATCTGGCTGGTGGGAAATTTTTTGGTGTGACATAACCTCGCCAAGAGGGAGAGGATAACTCAGTCTTAAAGGACCGTCTGCCTTTACATTTTTATGTGGCAAGTCTCTGCTAGTTTAATAAACGTAAACACGGCTTTAGATGTCACCCTGATGGTCCCATCCTCCAGTCTCCAATTCCTGATGGGATTAATTATACTTAAAACAAAAGGTCAAGATAAATGCTGGAGTACCTTCAGCGTTTACTATTCAATTCTGTTAAAGACTTCAGGCAATTTTAGCAGAAAGAGCATTCAATCCTTTCATAAATAACTTAAAACTAGAATTTGGACTCTTAGTAATGATGAGAGGGTGCATCCTCTCCAATGAGGCTAGTAGTAAATATGCCATCTAAAAATAGTAAGACCAGATCGCCGAGGATCTACCAGAATCACACACATCTGTTATTTTGCTTCTAAACCATTTTCTCAGTTTCCACTCGGAACAGTGATTTTACTTTCATTCCAAGAAGAAAAAGACATTTGGGGGGAACTGCAAATGTTTACATCATAACTGGCAGTGATTTTTTTTTTTTTTTTAGATACTAGAAAAATAACATCTGAAAGTTTGGCTCTTGTTGCCAGAGCAACAAAACACTGCTCCTACCATACACTGCAGGATCCTATTAAGTCAGAGAAATATGGATGGGGAAAAAAAACAGCACATGCAACGATGGCATGAGCCTTTTATACACAGAGGAGCAGAAAAGTTCTAGTATTGCAATGTTCAGGAAAAGTCCTAGGGAAAAGAAAATTAATACAGTGCCTCCTGCATTTTAATTATGAAATGATGTAACCAGCTCAATTTATATCAATCAGCTTCAGAAATACATAATGGTTTCAAAAGCAAAGCAGAAGAATGGTAGGAACAACCGCAGCGAGGAGTTAACTGTAAGTGTGCCTGAGCTACAAATCAGAAGTTGGAGAAAGTTTTATGCCAGTACTTGTCAATTAAAGAATACTTAAATAAAAAAACAGTACTTCTGAGAATTACCTGAGTTACATTAGTGAGTTACTTACAGAAACTTGCACAAAAAATAACACTGTACACAAAATTCATGAAAAAATCCCAAGAAGGACAAGAAAAAGAGTAAACTGAACAGAACTTAAAGAGCGGGCTCAAACACTCAGGGTTTTTTCCCTTGAATGAACCCATGACCTAAAGGAAGATGCTTTCAGGAAAAGAATACAGAACTTCAAAGTGTCTATCTTCTGGAGATTTGCATTTCCACACAAATCTCAATATCAATGTGAATGTCAGAGCACTGAAAGATATATGCACAAGGAGTCCTAGTCATATTATAGTAGGGTATATATATCCATTTGTAAGCAGAAAATGTACTCCAGAACTTAGGCTAGAATTAAACATATGAATATGGCTGGGTTTCAGAATGAAACACACATGACTAAAACACCTGGACTTCTCTAAATATCAGTACAAAAGACTACAGGATATCAGTAGGAAGAGAATTAAAATACCCAACTGTATCTCTAATCTTGGCTTTTATCTACTAGCAAGTTCATGTAAAAAGAATTCAAAATAATAGAGGCTTTATCTGCTCCACTTACATTATTCACACTAAAAAAGACAGTGCTGCTGTAAACTGCAAAGTGTGTTCCAACGATCACCAAAACTAAAAGCAGATGTAATGCATAAGCTATATATCATGTTCCACCTCAGAAAACCTTATGTTTCATGTCAAAAGCATTTGTAGACAATAGTTCTCAAACAAAAGCAATTAGGAGAAATGATTAAGTTCTTTCATTGAAGTGGATGTTGTTACATATATCCATTCATTTTTAAAACTATCATCTTTTTGACAAATTTACTAACATTAGACTAACACCAATCGCTATACTCTGATTTCCATCAAGTCCACAGATAAGACAGTAATTGCATCCTTCTCTCTACACGAAGCTGGATTGTTTCTACTTCACTTCTCCCCCAGAAGCCTGTGCAGTGATGGAACAGCACATGTGCTTCCCCTTTCTTCAATGCACTAAGGCGACAAGTATATCTAATATCCCAGAGAAGAATTTAATCCTTCTTTGACACCAGCCCATGCAATGATGCAAACAGGCCTTTTCTAATTTAAAGTCTTAAAATGAAAGTAAGTGTCAGTTGCTTGACTGAGTCGTGTACTACATGTTACAGTGCTGCAGATGATATTTGCCCGATTTTGCTAATGAATTTCTAGTTACTGAATTAATTTCCTCCTTTATTTATTCTTCTCAAGTTGGAGCCAGTAACCTGACATTTAGGAATTACATACATTCATAAAAATGTAAATTGCCAGGTACATTCCATGTTGAGAACACAAGTAAGATAATTTCTCTGGTAATGATTTTCAAAATTTATTTTTTGCTTCCATGACTTAGCCTATGGTATAAAGTGGGAAAGCATATTCAGCAAAACTAGTATTACAGAAGACAACCAAAACTCTGCTGTTTCTGAACCAAGACGACTAAGCAGCGATTGTTCATCCGCTTTACTTCTTGCAGTGCTTAGAAAATGGTACTGAGTCATTCTGAACATATTAGGTAACACATACACCCTGTTCTCCTATAAATTATTGAAATCTCTTTGCTTTGGGGGTGAAAAATAATTGGCATAGTAGTTGAGAGTCTGTTCCCCCCCATAAATTAAACTCCAACCATATGTCTATTGTCAGGGCATCTTTACCCATCCAGAGCAGCAATCTCCATGATTCTCCAAGGTTTTGTGCACTTAGTTGTATTCATTTCCACTTCAGCGAAAACCAGGGCAGACAATGACTTCGGGATGTAACTACAGGAACTATCTATCAGTAACACAGTCTCTGAATCTTTTACTACTTTGCTGTAAAGCTGAAAGTTTCACCTATGTGGAGCTTCCAGATATTAATGGCCTGTGGTTGAACTTAAATCAGTGTCTCCCATACAGCAATGTGTTTTGCTACCAGCTGAGCTTCCAGGCCAGCCAAAGGTCTTTTCTTTCTGAAGCCATATCCAGATAGCATTTGCATACATGTTAAACTTTCCGATCGTCATTTGGATTTTTTAAAATGCATTTTTGAACAACTCTCAATGTTATAATTTTGTTTGGTTGGTTGGTTTTGTTTTGTTTTGTTTTTTGTGAGAGAAAAGGGAGAGGAATACCGAGTGTGAATTTGAAGCAGACTTCAATGAAAGCTCTGGACCCAAAAGTATTGTTTTCTTAGAGTACACATCTGGTTTTCCCCAACATACTGCCAGTTCTGTAACTCAGTTTAATACCCAGCTGGGATAATGTAAAACTAGCATTTAACCTAAAATAAATGCTAGAAGCACATATTTTTGTTCAGTAATACTTGTATGCATTAGGTTCAACTTGACTAATGTTCTACCCACATACCAAAAAGTTTGCATCGATGAAGGAGGAAGGAGGGGGGGAATCACACTCTAAACCAGGCACCCTGCATGTGTGTGGCCACACAATTGGATACCAGAACTAAGGCTCATCAGAGCGGCATAAAATCTTCCTTTTAGAAGGTTAAAATTACTTATTTTTACAATCAAAGCAGAAGTTTTTAAAGGAAAGACACGTAAAATGTGGGTTTCTCACAACATCAGAAAGGAATTATAAAAGCCTCTAACACTAGTGTGTCAGAGGAATGTTCCCCAGGCTGCTGACAACTTTCTCCCTGACCAACTCGAAACTTTCCTCTTTCTAGTCCATGGGAAGTACAAATGTCTGGTAATAAAATTTTTCATTCTTAGGAAACTAAGGCTATTGGAGTGCATAGAGGAAATTGCTGAACTAAGCAAGCTGAAGCTACAGAATGCTGTATCAAATCATCATATTTTGGCAACTTTGATGGCCAAAACATAAATCAAAAGTCATGCAACAATAAAAGCGACAACCTGATAATGTTATGCTGAAGGCTGCTAAGAGGTAAGCACGCAGCAAGCACCACAGTGAGCTCAGTTTGAAACGTTACTAAAGGAGTTTAAAGAAGTGTCAGGGAAAGTTATTCCCTCTTCCAGCCTATTAATGCACGAATTATTTTGACTTAGATTACCAGATTTTTATTCACACAGTAACTTTACATCCTACAGTCTGAGCCCAGCTCTATATGGCTGGCTGTTCTTACAAAGATGAATAAAAGCTTAAAATGGGTTCAGCATCTTAGGAATAAAAAAACCCCACAGTTGGACTTGATCAGATCTGGTCCTGATACAAATTACAGCACTTAAAAACCAGACTTTCAGCCCTCGCATGGTTCCTGAGACTGCCTTGGGAGTGTAAAATGCCAAGATGCTATTAATATAAAGATTCCATAGAGCATGTGCTCATAAAAAGCATTTTCTTCATATCTAATACGGAACATACTGCTTTTTTTTTTCTTTTTTGCTTAAAAATTCAACGTATTACGACTTCAGCAAAACAAGATCATTAAGACAGGCACCCTGCATGACCCTGCTGCCATGTACCAACCAGTGAGACTATCTACACTTACTAAATTACTCCAACTGAGGAACTCGGGCAGACTTGGGCCCTGAATTCACAGTTCATAAGGGTATTCTGGAAATATTTCCTCTTACATTTATAATTTCTTTCTGAACACTAAGATCTTACAAACTTACTCTCCTCCTGGTACTGACATTTTCCTCTAGAAAAACCTTTGGTTGTATCTTGCTGTAATCTTTAAGAGTCAAATCTCAAGGACTCCAAACTGCACATTACAGAAGTTATTTTACTGCCTCCATGAAATCCAAGTTTCACACTTCTGGACGCTTTTTGAGGAGAAGAGGGAGGAAAATGGTATTTAAGGGGAAGGAGGTAATAAGTGGTACATAAGCATTTGTCATAGCAAGAAGATAAAAGCACAGGAAAGAAGAAAGGGGTAAAACAGTGCAGGAGATTTACTGCTTACCAAGTACTCCCTCTGCTTTTATTTACCTACCAATGTGCATACTGCTTTTTCCCACATATATGACTTAGAAATTAGATCACACAAAGCACAAAGATACCCACTGTATAGTAAATAAGCCAAGAAGGAATAATAAAATGGTACTGGAAAATATAAATTTAAAAATTTCTTTCCAACCACAATTAGATTAAAAAATCTTTAGTAATTATCCATTGTAACATTTGAGATAAATAATAAACCACTGTATATCACAGACCATGATCAGCCAGTGTTATAAAAAACCCCAATAATAGTTAATAATTAGGTTTTAAAATTTAAATGATGGCAGACAGAATCTAGGAGGCAAACAGTGAGCAGGTAAACTTTTCTAATTGGTCTGAGAGTCCACACTTTGTGAAAAATTTAATCTTAAAAATACACGGAAATGAAATTTTCTAGCCATTTTCATAACAAAATCCAGTGACTGATCAGGGGTTAATCTGATTGCCTGACTGTCCAGATATACAGATGGAAATAATGAGATGGAGACAACTGTGAAATCTTGTTCCACCCTCGAGCACGAGCTACACATGGTGAACGCACAGCAGCTCGTGCCTGCACGTTCGCTGTGTGCAGATCATGCTCAAGTTCACCCCGACAGTAGTGTTAGAGAAGAAGAATTCTGCATTGCCCAGGGATGATCCTCCTCTGCCTACAACCCCCAAATGTTTATGATTAGGGCTCCATGGCCCCAAGCTTTGCTTCTCTACACCACTGTGGGGCAGGCCTACAAGAGACCTGGAGTGGGGTTTTTGACAAGGGTCTATAGGGACTGGACAAAGGGGGAATGGCTTTAACAAGACAGAGGGGAGATGAGTAGTAATTACCAGCATTGTCCTGGCTAATAACCTGCTGGATCATCAGGCTCAAACCTGATTTTTTGCCGAGTACTGTATTAACATGATCGAAAATGTCAAGAGGCAACTCATGGGAAAATAAAATTTCTTTGGTGAGATAACGCTAGTCATATGTAACATTTACAATCGAAATACTGTAATTTGAACCTTTGACAACCTTTGATATTTCTTCACTTCGTTCAGAATTTTTTAGTGTTAATTTCTAGCACTGTAAAAATGTAATGTCATTTTGGGCCCAACCACTGGTGATATTTACTGTGGTCTTTGTGACCCACACGGGCCAGTCCCAGACCTATTACAGCTCTATTTACAAAGGGCTCCTTTGAGAGTACGAGCCAGCACCATATAGATTGATGCATGTCTTTAAACCATTACAGATCTCATTCCATGAAACATAGCTGCAGTTGCTGACATTCATAAATGAATTTCTAATGCATTAGAGCACAGGGAAATCGTAACATTATACAATTCCCTTTGGACTTTTCAGGGTCTCTAACGAGCAGGAGGCCAGAACACAGCAGCTACCTACAGAAACAGAGCAGCGCTGTCATGATGCTTGTGCAGTGCATGATGCTGCACCCTTTTGTATTTTTCAATAATGAGCAAAACTATACATTGGAGACCTCATTAACATTACTACTGATAAACACTACTGCTTCAGACAAGTAACAAGTACTGAACTTCGCAAAGGCAAAGATTAAGTTTAAAAAGATCAGTTTACACTGGAACAAACTGTTTGGAATTTCTTAATGTGTTACTAACACAGAAAGTTTTGAAGTACTTGGACACCTCAACAGAATGTCTCTGTACCCAAGGGGATGTGAAAATACTCCATGTGGACAAAACTATAATGACTACAAAAGAATGAATCTGAAAACATTTACACATATCATGCAGGAAAAGTGTACTGCAGCTCTCATACACATTTTAAATATGCACCTAAAGAACCACGCCCCCCCCCAAAAAAAAGGCTGCAGGGAGAAACAGAAAGTCCATGAAAGTCCACGAAAACCCGCCCTGCAATGCCCAACAAAACACAGGGTAAAAATGTATTGCCATAGGTTAAGATAAACACAGGGCACAGGGGATATGATTTATACCTCGATAAACAGCTGAAAAAATATGCAGATGTTATGTTGATGAAATATTAGATTCTAAGATAATTTAGAACAGGGTAGAACTGCAAAGATGTTTTGTTGTGCTAAAGTGATTAAAAATTTAGAAAAGGGAAAGTTCTGTACTGAGAAATTTTGAAATAGTTAAAATCTGAGAAATTACATTCAGTTCTAAACTTAAGCTACAAAGTACATCAGCAGTGGATGTACTTACTATAAACAGCAAAATTTCTATTCATGCATACAGCTTAAACTGCTTTTTAAGGAATATACACATCATTCACAGTGGTGCAGTAAAAGCAATACTATTTTCAATAGCTTCCAATGGAGTGTTTTAGATATACAGATAAAATTTAAACCACATCATATTTATCACTGGAGTTAAAAAAAAGGGAAGAGGGAAGAAAGCAAACATTGGTTTTCTTGCTTTTACTGTGGCTGTAAATTAGATTTCTGACTGAAAGGAGGTGACAAGCAATACTTGGTCTTATGTCTAAATATGTTTGTCCACTGGTTGGTAACTGGGGAAGGTTTCCATCCAATGAAAACAAAAGTTGAGACCCTGGCTTAAGAAACCAAATGGTAAGAGAGGATTTGGTCTGTGTGATATTAAAGATAAAACCAACTCTGAGCTCTATAGATTAAAGATTTCTCAAGCTTATCCAATATTCTAAAGGTTTCTGGCCTTGATCTTTCTCTGGGTGCAGCTGCTTCTTACTGAAGTACAAGCAGATTTTGGCCATTGAGCCAATACAGTCAGGACCAGAAATGTAGCAAGAATGTAGAGCTCCAGGTCCTCCAGCATCCCCCTTCAACAGGTGACACACACACCTCTCATCCCTCTCAGCAGTTCACTTTTAGACAAGCATCAAATGTTCTTATACCATCATCATTCCTGGGATAATGCTAGAATTACTCACACACCTGCCGCAGAGACTAGGAAGAGAAGACCAAGAAAAAGTACAAGTATGCACTGCTTTTACAAAAAAGTGTGAGAAAACCTTCATAAAGCTGATTTACTAAACATGTCAGGGAACTTGGAAAGTTAAACTAGTTTTAATATCATCATGCTTAAGTATATTAAAAAAAAAAGTGATGAAAGGGAAGATGATTTTGGTTCAAAATTTAATTACATAAAAATCTACTGTAGACCTCAAAAGCACAAACAAGAAAGAGTAATAAGCTGCTAACCTTCTACATATTTCCAAGTTTTTACTCACTCAATGGTAAGAAAAGTAAACGGTCCCAAAATTTCTTTAACAGGACATAGTTTCTATTGGTCACCTATGACTAACACTGCTGAAAGCATCAGATTAACAGTTTCGGGGAGATTTGACACATTTTCCTGACTTTGAAAGTTCTGCTTTCAATTTCTTTAACAGCATTATAATCTATTTTTATAAAAAGCCAAGAATTTCAAATGAAGAATATTTATGGGGTTTATTTAACATCTCTGTTGTTACTTTTTCAATTTATGGGCAGCACTATGACCAAAAATTTCTTTGAAAAACTTAAGGATTTTCAAATATCTGGCTAATGAGTGAATAATTGTCGAGTAATTCAATGACTTAAGTCACTGGTGTCCCAGGTAAATAGGAACTGCCCAGATACAGAATGTTCTCAGCAAAGTGTCCAAGACTGTGGAAACTGGCTCAAGAAGAGCCGCGTGTTTTTGGAAACACGATGCAGAGGAAGGACTTGAGGAAGGACTCCTATGGGACAGGCTGAACTGAAGGAATGCTCAAAGACTGTGGAAGATTTATTATATAATGAAACCACCTGAATTTTTCTATGTAAAACACATCACATTTTAAATTTAAAGAAATGCCTAAACAGTGGTGTTATCTTTTCTTCTGCAGAGCGTTTCTGTTAAAGAAAAGACTTTTGTGGTGACCTGGGAAAGCATTACAGCCACAATAATAATGAAAAACGCTAAGCAAATAAAACAAAAAGCCAGTATAAGTCTTGACCAGATATTCTGAAGGAGAGACCACTGAACCCCATTCCCAATATTGCTTAAAGGCCCAAGGGGAGAGAGAACAAGTCAGTTTTGCCTCTATAAATATGGAAAATATTCAAAATTAAAATTATGTGTTAAGCACTTGTGTTTTACACGACAACCCCAGCTGCAGTAACAGGTTTTGCCAATATTTATCTTTACAACCAAATCAAAAAAATGTAATTCCCTGCATTAGCAGGAAACTTAACACATCCCTAAGCTGTATCGTGCACTTCGTAATGCAACAAGCTCTGTTCCACCCAGATCTAGCAATCGGAGTTTACATTATCTGGGCACAGAGACCAGCTTAACACAGATCTTTGGGGACCTGAAGCTTAAACTCCAGGTGGGTCCCCTGTTCTTACACCCTTTTTCAGAACAGAATACAGTGTTATCTCACCAAGGATCTAAATACTGCCATGTATTTTTACAGACTTAGTAATTTATTGCTCTGTGTTGTTTTATTGTGATTATAACCTTTTCATTAGCTTGTAAATCAATGATGTGAAAGAGTGAATATAATACAGGGATGAAGAGATTCCAAAGCTGTCATTGGTATTTTTGAATAACATTTTGAAAGCAAGTATTTATTTTAGCTGAAAACAAATGCCTCTAAGTTCTGTTTCTTCGTTTATATACAGCTGTGGGCTAGATGAAATATTCAGCAGCTATCTACTAAGAAATAAATGTTTCTAGTTCAGCTATTAAGATGAAAAACTCATTAAAAGACACTAATAGCTGACCCTCAGGCTGTTTCTGCTAACACTTAGTTAACACTTCAGAAGGGATGCAAAGAATTTGTGAAGTATTTCTTAAATCTTTGGACTTCAGTTGATTACAAACAAGGCTCAAATTCACTGTATGAACCTTACCCAGAATTTTATTTATTTCTTTATTTATTTTTAAGGAATTTGCACAAAGACCAATATTGAGAACCCACATAATAAACAGCACACAATGACAAAGACAGCAGATTATTTGGATTCTAAAACAAACACACCAAAGTCGTAGAGTGCCTAATCTACCATCACTAGTGCAAATTTAAAACCTGCCCTCATGGGTGGTCATTGTATTTAACAAACGGCGTGTGACCCTGGTCCTCAGCCACACTGACCCAGTTTTGTATTAACAGAGAAAAGCACAAAATTGGCACTTCCTAACTTTGCAATCCTTGTTTCTCATTTTTGTTTCTTAAATATGTGTGTGTGTCTAACTTACAGTGAAAAAGTCACTTTGTCAACTAAAAGTTTCCTGAAACGACTAATTTTGGAACTTGACAAAGGAGAACTCATTTATCTGAAACATAACATGTAAAACAATTCTAGCCCAAAGATTTTTGGGGAAAAACCTTTCACAAGAATGTCACAGCCAAGAATCTCTCTGCTAAAATTATGACATATTTGACACAGTTGTTAACAGAAGAGCTGCACTGCAACCTGCCCCACATATCTGAGAGCTCTGAAAACAGGGCTAAAGGTGAAAATCCAATGTTTTTTATATAACTGGTTCAAATCAAGAGACTGTGGACTTTTCTAGAAGTAGGAGTTTTCCTACATAATTCTGTCTACAGCAAAACAGAATTCTGCTAAATCAGAGAAGAAGAAAAATTAGAATACTTTTCTGTTATTCATCATAAGCTCTTAAGCAAGGAAGAAGGGCTGAGATGGGATCTCCACACAAAAAGGACTCAAGCCATTTTCCTCCAAAAGCAAAAAAGCTTCTTAGGCTTCTTCCTTGGTAAAAGCAGGAATCTCTATTAGGAATCAGAGAAAACATTCCAAAGTGTACAGAAGTAATCCAGAATTCTTAATTTCTTATTTTAGTTCCCTATCAACTGAAGGGATCTGGGGCAAGTCACCACTTCCACATCTTCCCTGTACAAGGAGGTTGATTCCACTTCCTTACAGAGACATTGGTAGAACTGACAGACATAAAGGCTTGAAAGATTAAAAACAAGTATGAGCCGCTTCTAGCAGCTAAAGATACCTGATAGCAACTCCACTGTCAGAGCTGCACTTAAAAACAGATTTAGAACAGGACATAAACCCCTATCGCCCTCTGCAAACAGGCAACCGATTAAAATATGAAATTTTCTACAGCATGAGTTTTTTACGTCCCAGAATTTCCTCTGCCCTTTATTTGAAATGTAACAAAATCAGGACCTTGTAATAGTGCAGAATTATCTGTGATCAATCCCTCGAGATTCTTCCTGAGGTCAGTTAAAATGCAAAACGTGGAGTAACACAAAATATCAACAATGAGACACACTACAATTACTGTCTAATTGCGAATATGTGGATTTTAAATCATGCATAATCAAGCAAAAATAGTTCTGCTTTAAAATTGGCAATATTGTATTTCTTAAACTGTATCTCAAACACTGTTTTTTATCCTGTTAAAGAACATTTTGAGAGTACCATAGAAAGTAAATTCACTATTCAGCTGAAGACAGGCAAATTCTAATGTGCTATAATTATTTGGCCAGCGTTTTGTTTGCACCTGTAATGAAAAAAAACCAAACCAACACAAAATCTGTGCAGACTGAACCAAAGCAGCAGACACAAGTGCATATAGATGCAAATCAGAAGTTTTTCTACTGTTTTAGATGCTCTTTCTTATATTCAATATATCTGTGGAATATTATGTGATGTATCAGAGTACACACATAGTGAGAATTTTGTAAGATTACTTCTATAAAGTGTGTATAAAAGCACAGAACTTTTACCTTAATGTAATTAAATCCACAGAAAAAAATCCATGTTTTTAAAGTCAAAAGATCAGGTTTGTTTCTGGAATCTTTGCTTAATTTAGTATATCTTGTGGTCTAAAACTTCATTTTTTTTATCATCATTGCTCTGCTCACAACACCTGGTCTGTACAAATTCCTCTTTGCATAACCTTGGGTTTCTTTTTCACCTTTTCTCTCACTTTCCCGTAGTCATTATAATTTCTTTTTCCCCACAAAATCTCTCTGAGCACAAATATACCAAGGTTTAGAAAGCATTTGTTCTAGCCAACACCGCCTGCGTTCTTGTGTGTTCTACGGCATTACACATAAAAAGAAAAAACACCCTTGTAGGAATAAAACGGTTTTATCTTCTGCTGGATTTATCTCGTGGATATTAGTTTCCTTTTTAGAGGTGACTTGCAAAACTAGCAAACAGAAGGGCGAAACTCCAGCCAGAGATGATCTTTTCGTGACAATAGCCCCTATTCCTTTCGCCTCCCCCTCGGCGCTCCCAGCCTCGGGAGCACTGTTTAGCACAGCTCCAACCTATGAAAAATTAGTAACAAATGCTTACATTTGTCATGGATTGAAAATATTTCCAATAGTCAAGCTTTTTTATATGGCATATATACTTACATGCATACACACATATTTCACTAGCTTGGCTAATTAGGGAAAGTGGTTCAATATGCTCTAAATTTCTCTCTTTTTTTTCTTTTCCTTTTTTTTTTTTTTTTTTAATCAATTTTTAAGCCCTTGTGTTGTCAGAGATGCACATTTTGCCAATTTGAACCAATTTCTACCTCCTCCCAAAACCCAGGGGGTACTTCACACATATTGCATTCCGGGAGGCTGAATCCTGAGAGGACATACAAGGGACTGTTAAAAGAGTTTTCACGGAATATTTGGGAATGCTTAAACTTTGAACTGATAAGGCAGCAAGAACACAGCCAGGAGCGTGACTGCAGGATTTTGTCAGCTGCAGCGGAAAACAGGAAAAGGTAATCCACATCTAATCCCATCTACATAAGATGTGTGTTGCTCCAAGTGCAATACACATCCTAGGGAAAGGCAGCCCATAGCACACACCGACAAGCCGTAACCAAACACCGGATTCAACTATTAGCGACTCCTGAGCCTACGAAGTAGAAAATCCCAAACAACTAAAATAGTAAGACTGGAGCCGGAGCTGAAAACTTCAAGGTCTGATCCAGGTCCTGTCAAACCCATGGCAAAATTCCCAATAGCTTGAAACAGAATAGCATGAAACAAAAGCACGGAGAACATAAATCACCGATATTCACCTAGAAAACACAGTTCAGCTGAGAATATGAGTAACAGACACATGAGCTGGGACACTTGACATAAACTGGGGAAACCTAAGTTGCCTGCCCCAAAAGCTGTGGTAGCATGATGTAACCTCCAGAATTAAGGTAAACACAGAAAGCTGGATCCTGTCCAAAGCCAGAATAGCTTTTCCTGTAAGTAACCATACGCTTCTGCTTCAGTAACTCCACTCTGCCTCCTGATTCCCTGTCTTTAGATTAACACTGTTAAGAAAGAGATAGCCACAGAAGAGTTAAATAATACATATATATGCACACACACACACACGCACAAAATCTTAGCTCGCTCTTTCTTCAACTGCAGTGTGACACCTCCTGCAAATAGTGAGGATATATTGCATATTTTATTGCTTTTACATTGACTAAGCAGACTAAGAAAACTGTGTGGCACTTCTGAGCAGTTGGAATTACACAGTCATGGCTCAAGAAAGCCTTTTTGTACCACACAGAGTCGACTGTCCTGCTACATGGGAAAATAAACAGTTCAGAGTGCCTATATATAATAGGACAGAAAAAAACAAATTAAATGGATAAGCTAAACTACATAAAATCCTTCAGCACTCTCATTCATAATTCAAGAGACTTACATTAAATTCAATCTAATTAGACCCAAAAGTGAACTAAGATCGATGAATTAAATCCTCTTGAATTCTCTAAAATAGTGTCCACACAGGGGTTTATTATGGTTTGAAATAATCCACTAAATGTCTATCTTTGGTTAATTTAGATAAGCTTTCTGAAGTATTCTTGTTCAGAGAAGCCCAAAAGACAGATTCTCTCTAAAGTATGAGTTCAGAAGTATCAAAAGTATTCTTTTACACAAATCTACAATATTTGCATTATGCTTTTAAAAAATAAAAATGAATAATTTTTATCACTAAATTATAATAAAATCATAATCCAATCACATTTTTAATGCAGCTTGGTGCACACAGCAATCACTTCTATAGCTTTGTGCTAACAGCTGCCAATGTTAATAGTTGCAGCTTTAAGATCCCTTCCAACCCAAACCAGTCTGTGATTCTAATCAATGTCCACAACAGGTATTTTTCTCTCCAATGCAATTAATTTCCCTTTTTATTAGAAAGCTTTATTTACTGTAACTCCATGCCCATTAATCCTTTTACTCCACTCCCTTCTGAGATTGCCATAGAGGGGGGGCTCCATCCTGTCACCAGCCTATTGTAATAATGCCTGGGCCATGTTGTACTTTGTTATTTTATAGGCTGGACTAACATTCAAATGATAACTTCCCATCTTGATGTTATTCTTTAATTACTGCAAGAGTTGGCCATGTCCTGCATCTTCACTAAGACAAATAAACAGCCCACTGCTCTATACATCATCATAGGACTGGAGTGCACAAATCCTTACTTGCATGACAATATACAGCGATAAAGTATTAGCACAAGGATCCCAAATCTATCATTTACTACCACAGTACAGCTTTTCATGTGTTAAAAGCCACGAAACTCAAAAGCAGTCAGATCTCATGTAGGAGAGCAACCTATAAGCACATTTTTTGATAACTACTCACATTTTCCATATACCTACTTATCTTTTTGAAATGCTGCCAAAGCAAAACCCCAAAACCTCTCACTTACCTAGTAGCCTCCTGCAGTGAATATCCTAACGTATCTATTGAGCACATCTACACATTTTCAGCTGTCTGAGAAATTACTGCAAATTTGAGTCATTAAACATTTAAGGTTTCCCTTTCTCTGAGGAAGTTGATGCGTGTCCCTGATGAAGAATTATTTTCTAAGAGATTCCTGGGCTCTGTTTCTAGTTTCAAATACTTGCAGCTAATGGCAGCAAGAACTAACTGCATGAAAAATCTTCACAAGAAAAGTTTCACTCAGACACATTATGGTTTCATTTCGATATACTCCATTACACAGAATCTGGAACGAAACCTACTACAAGTTTAATGCACCGATCTACACAAATACACACCAATTAAAGTCACACGGGTTAAACAAACAGAAGCAAGTTACAGACTACTGATACCTGTGCTTGCTTTGATAGCTGTGACTGAGGGATTTTCATTAATTTTGCTAAGAGGTAAAGCCCAGCCTCTCGTAGCACCAACCTGCGAGCCAAGGCTCTCCTTTTTTTTCCCCCTCGTGAGCACTTGCACTATAGCTGCGACAAGGTCTGTGCATGGAGACGCAAATAGCTCAAAACTGGAATTAACTGTCACCTTCTAACCAAAACTTTCAATGCAGTCACTAACAATTTTTATGGGAGCGATATTAACGTCACTTTAAATATTGAAGGATTATGACTGCGAAAGCAATGAGAACAATTCCATGTCTGGCACTCAAAAAGCCAGACAAAGCACAGCCGCCTGCGGAGATCGTTCTGACAGAGGATATTTGTCCTGCCCTTGCTGTCCTGGGCCTCTTTTGGCCATGCTTCACCTTTGCCAGACTCACAACTGATGTACAGTTGTTTTTGAGACTTTATTAGAGTGTTTCTTGGAACTAGTAAACACCAAACCCATTTTCTTGACTCATTATAGCTTAAATTTTATTTTCCACTAATTCTGGTAGGGATGGGTTTCCCATAAGGGATTAATTCCCTGTGCTACCTTGGCTCTCCAAGATTTCTGTTTCTGTTTTAGCATGCAAGACGAGAACATTTTTGCCTGAAAGGAACAGTCATTACAAAAAAAAAACCAAAAGAAAACAAATTACCCTGTAAATTAAGTTGGTATTTTTCTGCTTTCTATGGCAAACTATTACTGATAGTCAAACACTTCTGGAAGCTGCTACACTAAATATTTTTGCTATAGGATTTTTTTTCATGCATACAAAATAAAAAGTCATCCGAGTTTTCAAATGAATCACTTCATGGAAAAGATGGAAGTTCTTAGAATTTTCTTTATTCTTTTTGTTTTTTTGTTAAACAAATTTTAAAGAACACAAGGTTAAAGTTGAGAGATGCCACTGCTATTGTTGGCTGGCTGCTTGTGAGCTGTCTGAAAATATATATGGAGAAGTCTGCAAAAATGGCCTTTCGTTTGTACAACTGTAATAAGGATTTGCTTGGCAAGTGTTTTCACAGGAAAAAACTTTACATATGTGATTTTTTTTCCCCCATACAAAGAAACAAACTGAAAACAGATAATGGTGTACAAGTGCACACATAGAAAAAAAATAAAAAAAAAACAACCCACAAAAAACCCACTCTCAACAGTTCTGAAAACAGAAAAGTAAAATGAATTCTGCCACACATAAATTGAAGTCCCCTTAGCTCCTACGTAGCCCTTTTCAACAAGTACTTTGAGGAGATACTTGGATTCAACATCCGAACCCAGTGACTTTGGTGACTCTGGATACAGTCCAAAGATCATCTTTTCATTTAAAGCCAAGTTTTGATCCATCAATTCAGTAAAGCAGACACACAATGCCAAAAAAATTCTTCAGCAGTTCTTCAGCACCCTGCTACTGTTTTTTTGCCATTCTATATCCAGCTGCAACCAAGGAATCTTAATCCCGCTGCAGACAGTAGTTAATGAGGCCTTAAAATTTGGACCTGAAACCACTGCATTTTTGGATGAGTCTGCCTTGCAATTCTGCACTGATGTTTCAGGTCAACAGGCATTTAATTGGTAACTTCGTTCTAGTGGAAATTGTCTTGTGCTGAAAATGTAAAATTTTAAATGAGAAAGACACAAGCAATCTTTAACTCCCCTCATCCTACCTTCTTGTCAGAGCTCAAGAACCATTGTGAGGTTCAGCAAGTAGGGATGACCTAAGCATTGTTCTTAAGGAAACAAGGATGCGTTAAAGATACTGACTAAGCCTTCTTGGTATCTGCTGACCAGATTCTTGTGTTAGAAAATACAAAGTCCCTACTAGCATTTGCAGTCCATACAGTGTCGGAGTGCAGAAGCATAGGGCTCATGGTGCAAAGGAAGGGAGAAGCAATGGCATGCCAGTGGTCTACAGACTCACCCCCTGGGTGAAGATAGTCCTGCACACGAAAGAATAGCTGGTGCAGAGGATACAGATATATAACTTTTTAGCAGGCTTATTATTTTGAACTAACAATACAAAGTATTTTGAAGGGATTTAGTTTTGTATCAACAAGCCCTCCAAGTTCAGCTGAATTTTGTTTCAACATTATATTTTATATAAACTGGAATAGGCAAATTGGTGTCTGTATTTTTTTATTCCTGTTTTAGTGGGTGTAGGAATAATTACAGACACAACCTTACTTTGCATTCTTTATCTTCAGTTGTTAACCTGTACATCATCTTTACGTAGCTGCACCCACTACTATCCACACATAATTGAAAATGTGTTGATAACCTATTTCTAACTGCAGAGGTAAATGACACCTAGAAAAACAATTCTCTTCCTTCCTCCAAAACCTCACAGCCTGTGCTACAAAAATACCCAACAACAGGCAGAACAAGCATCTCCTCATTTCAAACAATGACTGCTTTTTCCTTTCTTGTGTATGTGAAGATAGAAGGAGGGAAGTTTACAGTTTGAGCTCTCTTTTGGTCAAAATCTACCCCCAGTTTGTAAGTGTGAGTTTGGCTACCCACAGGTTTGCTCACAAGCCTCTTATTGTCTGCCTGAGGTCCACAATAACACACTTAGAATAAAATGAAGATCTGAGCACAAAGCTGCTATGTGCTGCTGGTAAATTAAGCTGCGGCACAAAACATTACTACCCAAATCTAAAGGGACTTTGAGTGTCTGCTTAAAACCACACAGCTTTACCTTCCACGTCCTGCCTGGAGCAGCTGGACGTTGAGTTTTTCTTGTTTAAGAGCATTTAACACCATTTAGAAATACTTAACTATCTAAGCAGATGTACCTAATTCCCCCCCAGTGGTTTTACAAAATTAATATTTAATTCCTCGTGTTTTGAATGACTACCTCCCCAAAAAAAGGGAAATTCCAGGAATTTAGAACTTACACAGAACTTAGCAGTAACAGACGGTGTCTGTAAACAACTTAAAAGGGAAACAGTCCCTGTTTCAGCTGTAGTCATATTTACTAGCGAAAACAAGAATATGTTCAAGTAGTTCACAATAGTTTTACTCAAAAGATACTGCTTACAGGATGCTTTTCTTTGCAAAAGTACCTTAATAACAGCATAAATACAGCTTCTGTTGATGAATGGTAGCTAATCAGCTTACCTGTGAAAGGGCAGATCTTCAGCCAAGAACTCTGTATCAATTTCTTTTTAGTACAAGAAACACTACAGGATTTTTAAATTGTCAAGGATTATTTTTAACCTTAACATTCAGAAAAGTGGTTGACAGTGCAGTGTGCACATCTTGGGATACAGCAAACCATTCTGATGACAGTAGAATAACGTATAGCAGAAACTTCTGCAAGAGAATCCAGACCTACACAGCAGCACATAAAAGCAGCATAACAGGAGATGAAATTTCTCCCCACCAAGTACAAATCAATGCTGCATAGACTTACAAATTAAATATGTACATTCATGAAAAAGAAATGCGGTACAACAGAGGCTGTACAAGCTAAACAGATGTGAAAGGCATGGGAAACAAGGAAATCGAAAATGTTACGTCATTTTGTAAAATAATATTTACTGCTGTGCCTTTAAGTATGCATTCAATTTAGCTTCTCAATGTTAGAAACAAACCAAGAGGAAAACAGAGAAAGCAGCCCAGGGAAGTAGTAAAATATATCAGAGACCTAAAGGTTCTTTCATGTGGAAGAGAGGATGGAAAGTTTAAAGATTACCAAGACAAATAGGCACCAGAGGGCTATATTTGCTGCCCTGCGGCACTGAATGAGAATCTCCTTACACTTTGCTGATTAAGTTCAGCATCATGAGCTGCTCTCCAGCTTTGCTTTTTGCTGCATTTTAAGTAGCTTCCAAATGCAAACTGACAGTTATTTCAGCTCTTGCAGCACACACGTCTTATGTATCAAATAACATCAGTTTCAGTTATCAAAGATTAACTCTGACCGCACAGAGTCGCACAATGCACACTCAAGCACATCTCTTGCGCTCTTTAGCTCATGCTGACATGCTCTTGAAGTCCTCTTGCTACACAAACAGCATTAGAAACCACTGCTGTAGCACCTAAGCATGACAGGGTGAGCTGAGGATAAAGAGGACAAGAGTGTTAAGGGGAAAAAAAGTTGTTTGGATAACAAGAGTGGAATATTCTGTAAATGAAGCCATATTTGAAACTAATAGAAAACGCTTCCAAAACAGTCAACTGTTTTTCAATGCTGTTGCAAATAAAGAAAATTTCCAAACTAAATTTGAGCAGCAGGAAGATGGTTTTGGTTTGGGTTTGGTTTTTTTTTGGGGGGGGGGGTGTTTTTTTTTTGTTTGTTTGTTTTGTTGGGTTTTTTTAAATGAAAGACTGAAATGAGGTTTGCAATTCTATGATTATGTGCCATAATGGAAAGTTATATGTGACAAAGCTACTGAAATTCGTATTACAGAGAACCATGTATCTTCAGCTAACAGACAGATGATGGCAGCTGAAGTGACTATCAACAGCATTTATTAATTTTGGTCAATACTGAAACTTGATTCTAGCCTGCTAACATAGATTTTACAGCTTGCCAGATGAATTTACTGCATCCTCAACAAAATAAACTGGGAAAAACAAGAGACTAAAAGACAACTATTAGATATTAGGAAAGGATGGAAGTTCTTACCAATTTCATGCTCTTCACTATCTCAAGAAGCGATGCAGAATCTAAACTAAGTGTCAGGATGAATTCTGCGCTCGCAAACGACTCATCCTTAACATTCCTCCTGAAACGCGAGCACCCTCTTTATGGCAATTCACTGTCTGCTAGCTAGAATTGTCAGGATGCTCATTCCAAATACATATTTCTTACTACTTTGCTGAAAAGTTAAACATTGTCAACTGAAATAAAGCAGACAGCTGGAAATGCAGCTCAGAGAAAACAAAGGCATTACACACTCAAACATTTAGCATTCAAAGTTTTCTATTAACAGGGCTTTCTTTATCAAGTTGGTTTAGGAGACAGTGTGATTTTCACTCTGTAAAGACAAAAAAGTTTAGAAAACTTCCATCTTGAAGTTTAATAAAAAATTACCCTTATCTCATTCTTCCTATAGATTATGAACTCTCACAAAAACACGCAATAATACTTTTTCAAAACCCCATAACCTGCATGTTCTACAAACATCAATATCAGATAAAATCACCGAGGTGGCCAATAAAAGGAATTTTCCCCTCTGTGTGTAAAATCTGCAGAAAATAATAAAAAGAAATATTTTTTATACATATGTTTGACATCAAGAAAATAAGATTTTTTTTAAATCCTTCAACCTAGATGTAGCAGTAAAACCAATCGTAGGAAATTAAAGAGTATTTTTATGTAAGCCTATGTATTTTACCAATACAGTACAATCCTACCTCCACCCATATGGGTTTAAAAATGTTTATGCAGGATATTAATAAATTGCAAAATACTGACAGAAAGCATATATTCAGTAGGGTATTTTTGCAGTATTTCCTTTAATCCATTATCTTCTGGCCAGTTTTCGATCATTCTTCAAAATCAGAAATGCATGTAATGAATGAAGTTGCCCAGAGAATAAATTACTTAAGGGATTAGAAAAACATTTGTTATTCTACCATTTCTCAAGAAAATAAAGCATCCAACCTGTTCTGTTCTTTGGCAGGCATGTGCTCAAGCTTTGAAAAAGCAGATTTAATAAAGGTATTTCCAAGCGTACCCTTTGTCCACTTACGATGTAGGGGTTTTTACCCACACACCCCCCCCCAAATGGTGGTTTATTAACATGCAAAAATCAACTTTTTCTTAGATTCTGTATTTAATTATGCACTAAACACCAGTGATACCTCATGCCAACATACTTCTGAAACACAAGACTCTTCCCTGCAATAGTGGATCTTCAACAAACTGTACCTTACAGACCTGTGGCAACATGCATAGGCTACTGCTTCACATGCAACGTCATGTGGGTGCAGGGCTTCATCATCCCCCAAATCCTCAGGTAGGCTAGTTTCTGATGAGCACAGATTATGAAATATACACTAGATCAGGTTGCTCTAAGCCCCTGTGTCCAACCTGGCCTTGAACACTGCCAGGGATGGGGCAGCCACAGCTTCTCTGGGCACCCTGTGCCAGCGCCTCAGCACCCTCACAGGGAAGAACTTCTTCCTTACATCTAACCTGAATCTCCCCTGTTTAAGTTTTAACCCATTAGCCCTTGTCCTGTTGCTACAGTCCCTTATGATGAGCCCCACTCCAGAATTCTTGCAGGCCCCTTCAGATGCTGGAAGGCTGCTATGAGAAAAAGGCTGCTATGAGAAAAACCCTACTGTTAATTACGTGATCACTTTAGAAAGTCACTAAACAAGTTCGACAGATCATACACAGCCTCGCCAACAAGAGCCATCTCCAGACCTTCTTGGTTACAAACCACAGTGGGGCAGCTCTAGAGCTGGACACCACCATGAGGTTCACAGTGCTTTCTGCTGGAAGAGCTTGACACAAGCAGCTGGCCTGACCGTGATGTGACCGCCACAGTGAACACATACTGGCCAACATGCAAATTGACCTAACAACAACAGGAAAACAGCTCCTCCCCACCATCAGGGAATAATTTGCCTGTAAAGAAAACGAGCTGCTTGCAAGTCTGCTACGTATCTTAACACAGCGCTTGGCCACTATTGACCTTAGATCACTGGCACAAAATCATATCCTTATTACCTAATTAATCCAGTCTTCTGGGTGTGAAGCTAGTGTAATCAATTTGTTCAAGAGAACTGCAGGGACCGAGTCCTTCAATCAATGGCAAGAGGACAAATGTGATCTACTCATACTTTGCTCCTGCAGAACATCTTGGAACTCTGACAGCTCTGGGGTGTGCAGAGCAGCTCCTGCTTCCTCCAATGTGTTAAGGGGGAAAAAAGAGAAGGTAAAAATAACTGAGTATTTCTCAGTACAGCTGCACATTCTGAATCTTGGGCTTGCACTGGGACAGTCACCAAGCACAAGCTGCTGAGGACTGCTAGCAGTCTTGGAACAAACACTGTCACTGAACTGCTCTCATGTTTTACAATCCTGCTTCGTCAATTACAACTCTTACTAAGATCTAAGGCCAACATAATCCCAAGCGGCAGAACACGCTACAAGTGTAGCTTGTATCCAAGCGTCTCCCTTAGGGGGAAATCAGTTTTGCCTTGAAAAACAACTGTGAAGAAACCCAAGAACCCATGCAATGACCTAAACATTACTGGAAAACATACACCAATGAAGAGGCAGGTACCAGCAAACACATTATATCAGTAGTAACAAACGATGCCAACAGCAGGCCTGATTGGGAAACTTTTCCAAAGATGCTGAGATTTCAGTAAAGTATGGGAGAAAGCAGACGGATTTGCAGTCTTCTACATATCACTTTCCTGATTCAGTGTTTTGCCTCTATCTCTCTGGAATCCTGCCAATATTTAATAAGAGGAAGAGGACTACGAGGGTGGAAGTGAAAGCAAACCTACCTCTTTAGCATGCTTAGTCCCTTATGTCATTGAACAGCATTTCTCTGTTTAATGCTGAAGAACTGCATGCAGGTGAGCCACCTAAGAGTTCTTGGGTTTCTCAGAGTCTTGTGGAGATGTCCTTGGCTTGATGCTACCATCATCAACTTGTTCAAGAGTGAGATTTGATAGTCTACCATCTTGTTGCTGCAGGTTTGTCAAGTGAGATATCTACAGATACAAGTCTTCCTCAAATTCAAGGTTCTTTCCAGATGAGTAAAAGTACTCATAGCCTTTTATTTTTGCTTGGCTTTTTAATAGTCAAAGTCGTATTCTGAATCCACAAGACAATGAGGAAGCTATTGCAGGCACAAGAATTTTTTTCCCATAGCTTTAGAATAATCTTAGAGTTTGTCAGCGACAATTTAAAACCCCAATTTCATTGCCCTGATATATAAAAGTACCTAAATAAAAAAGCAATGCAAACTACATCATTCTGTAAGCTACTCTTCACATGAGGGCTGAAAAGAAGCAGACGTTGCCCTTTGAGCCCTCAGCGTGAGGCACATGAGGTAACAGAACTGATACAAAACACAGCTCCCACTTTGGGAGTCTGAGGCATACGAACCACAGAGAAACGTACATAGAATCATAGAATGGTTTGGGTTGG